>NC_090247.1:3663040-3668040 GCF_037325665.1 Littorina saxatilis | reverse complement strand
AAAATATGTCCGGGGATATCATACCCAGGAACTCTCATGTCAAATTTCATAAAGATCGGTCCAGTGGTTTGGTCTTAATCGCTCTACACACACACACAGACAGACACACACATACACACACACACACACATACACCACGACCCTCGTCTCGATTCCCCCCTCTATGTTAAAACATTTAGTCAAAACTTGACTAAATGTAAAAGGGAACAAACGTATGTAGAAATGTAATTTGGACACTACACTAACATGAAAAGCGAACATATAAATGTCAATAAGCACGGTTCACAGAGCCATGTTATTGGCTCTGAAAACGGATTGCAGAAGCGTGAATGCATGGTAACATTGACGCGAACAATGCAGCAAATGAGAAGATAAAATAAAATGCAGAGATTTGAATGTTGACAGGAAAATGACATGAAAAGCGAACAAAGAAATGTCAATGAGTAAGGTACACACTGCCATGCTACTGGCTCTGCAAACGGAATGCAGAAGTGTGAATGCATGGGAACTCTGAACATGAAAGGAGAGGGAACACCAAAAATAAATGTGGACATGAAATTAACGCGAAAAGTGCACTTATTTGTCAATAAGTAAGTTACACAGTGACATGTTACTTGCCCTAAAAACGGAATGCATAAGGGTGAATTCATTGTAACATTGACATTAAAAAGGCAGCAAAGGAGGGAGCAAGTCAAAAATAATATGTAGAGATATGCATTTTGACATGAAGTGAACATGAACATTGTATAATTATGTAACTTTCCATACGTAAGGTACACACTGCCCATTCTGATAATCATCGGTCCACGCTCTCGCTCAAGTCTCTCTGACAGGATGTATAATTACTACGCGGAGTAAAGGGAAAGAAGCGGAGCTAAAAGCCGAAATCTATCAAAACAAGAATACAGAGTTATCTCCCATATGTTTTTCGCTACTGTTTCTGAAAAAAGACGAAAGTGATTCCGATTCTTCCATCTCTCGACGAACAGATTCTCCACTGAGAGACTCAACCATTTCACCAAGCTGTTCATTTTTTCACCCAACTTTGCCTAAAACCGTATAATTATGGCTGGACTCGGTCTTTTCATTGTCACAAATGACACATCTATTTTTAACCGGTGTCAGCTCCGTAGCCATGTTGTTATGATCACGTGACAAAGTTGACACGTGACACTTTTGCAATATTTAGAGTTGTTTGCACAGTAAATACATCCGCGAAAGATAGCTCGCTTGAAACTGTCTTACATAACAATTCCTTTGTAATTTAAACATTACACAACACCATGAAAACTCATTATCGACGATCTCTAATCTGCTTATATCAATAACACATTACGAAAAGCTCTGAATATGTAAAAAAAATAAAAATAAAAATCGATTTCTTCTCCAGAGGGAGAAAACAAGGCATCCTGTCAGGGATAAATGAGACCCGAAGGGAAAGAACTCTTTTTACCTGAGTTCAGGATGACACTGAACATGAAAGGAGAGGGAAAACCAAAAATAAGATGCAGAGATTTAAATGTCGACATGGAATTAACACGAAAAGTGCACTTATTTTGTCAATAAGTAAGGTACACACTGCAACATGTTACTTGCTCTAAAAACGGAATGCATAAGGGTGAATTCATTGTAACATTGACATTTAAAAGGCAGCAAAGAAGAAAGCAAGACAAAAATAATATGTAGAGATGTAAATGTAGACATGAAGTTAACATGAACATTGTATGTATAACTTTCCATACGTAAGGTACACACTGCTATGTTACTTGGTCTGAGAACGGAAGGCAGAAGTGTGAATGCATGACAACATTGGCATGACAAGGGTAACTGAACATATTCTCCCGTTTACTTTGTATCAGTTTTGAAAGCAAAATCAAATAACACTGACATTAAACGTGAAGACTATAACGTTGGGACTTATTATATCGAAACCCTTTGACCAATTGCCAAAGTTCATTGACGTCATTTCGCAAAATGGACTTCCCTACCCAGAAATCCCACCAGTTTGGAGAATTTGAAGGATTATTTTTGTGCTTTGACGCCCTATGCTCGGATTATTAAATAAAGGGAAGCAACCGGTTGCGAACGAGCGTCAACACAAAGAACGAGGAGGACCTGTAGGATAATCCACTTGTGACAAACAGAACACACTGCTGATAGCCAATATTAGTCATGTCGCTGGCTCCGAAAACGATCGGCAGACGTGTGAATTATTACATCAGAGAGCTGACACAAAAAAGGCTTAATTGCCTTTTTTATAAAGGAAGACACGCGCTTCTGTCAGCTGCTACCGACATGTTTACCGGCTCCCAATAAGCAGAAGTATTTTGTTTGTTTGTTTGTTTGCTTAACGCCCAGCCGACCACGAAGGGCCATGTCAGGGCGGTGCTGCTTTGACATATAACGTGCGCCACACACAAGACAGAAATCGCAGCACAGGCTTCATGTCTCACCCAGTCACATTATTCTAACACCGGACCAACCAGTCCTAGCACTAACCCCATAATGCCAGACGCCAGGCGGAGCAGCCGCTAAATTGCCAATTTTAAAGTCTTATGTATGACCCGGCCGGGGTTCGAACCCACGACCTCCCGATCACGGACGCGGACGCGGACGCCTTACCACTAGGCCAACCGTGCCGGTAGCAGAAGTATGGATGTGTGGTAACATTGACATAGAAAAGACATGAATAATTGTGCTCACTCTGCCTGTTGTTTTCTGAAGTTGCATAGTACCAAGATCTGTCTCAAGATACGTAGACCATCTAGTCCAAGAGGAAGTCTATTTTACTGAGTCAGGAAGTCGGCAAACATGTGTATCAGCAAGGCGTTTCCCGATTTGGTGTCTGTATGCCTGTCTGTGTGCGCGCACGCGCGCGCGCGTGTGTGTGTGTGCGTGCGTGCGTACGTGCGTGCGTACGTGCGTGCGTGCGTGTGTGTGTGTATGTGTGAGTGTATGTGTGTGTGCGTGCGTGCGTGTGTGTGTGTATATATATGTGTGTGTGTGTGTGTGTGTGTGTGTGTGTGTGAGTACGTGTGCGTGTTTTAATGTGACTGTTTTTTCTTTCAGATTATAATTATTGAATGTCACACAATCAGACTGTAATCTCGAATGAATATCTGTACAAAAATGCTTTACAATGTTCAAAGTTTGTTCTGTATTTTTGGCTTTTTCTTATGAATACTTGTTGTACAGTCTTGGACATGCAGGATATCATTACAGCAACACAGTTTGAATATTATATTCCTTGACACTTGCTGATCCCTCCTGCTCCCTGGGACACAGCCGTTGTCACATATGTCAAAAGACGAAGAGAAGTGAAGATTGGATTTCCAGGCACATTTCCACCCCTCCTCTTTTCACTATTGATGCATATCGGGTGAACCAGCGCGTCATATTTGTTCACAACCCGCTCGGCGAACCCAAGGGCGACTGACACGATTGCCTTAATACGATACCGATATGTGCACATCCTGGCGGTGACCTTACGAGTAAGTTCCTTCTGCAGATATGACGAATTTCCCGAGTCAAACTGTGTTCTCGGTTATTTTTTTGTGCAGGTCCTCGGGAGACACACGGAAGCAGAGACGGTTTGATTGTGTGTGTGTGTGTGTGTGTTTAAAACAAAAAGTTGAATAGTCGATGTCATATCTCATGAAGTTCCAGAAGACTCGGGCACACCTTTTGTATAACTCTTCTTTTCACTGTACGTATAAGGCCTGCATACATTTTGTGGCGAGCTGGACTGAAAGATGCAGAACGACCCGACGGCTACGCGCGAGGGAGAAAACGATAAGCGTAGTTTTATAGACAATGCAAATGTGAGAGATACCAGACATAGCCTAGTACGCAGATTAGCACATTCCTCTTTATTCTGATAAAGGATCTTATGCAAATTGTGAGAAACACAATTCTCTATCTATAAATACTCTCAAAACGTATACTCTCAAAACGTATACTCGTGACATTCCAGAGTCCGTTTCAGTTACCCAGTTCATTTGCGTCAGTCGGGCGGGATGTATGCACTAGTATATATCTAGAACATGTCACTCAGTGGTTGCATTACGCAACTTCTTAGACTAGCTCGCGTGACAAGTTGACCCATCTGCTTGCAACTGCACGGTATAGAGTTGACTTGCTGTCTTTAAGGTTGAACTGTGAAGGTCTATGCATCCGTACCTGTGCGTTATGAGTTGAAGTGTAGTGTTTTGGTTTGAACTTTAACGTGGTATGCACCTGCTGCCCCCCCCCCCCCCCCCCCCGCCCCAAGCAGTTCCTAATTCACGGATCGACACGCAGTATTTGGTATTGTATACGTTGGGCGATTACCTAACTTCCGTGTAAACAATAGTACGCGTGATAAAACAAACCTAAGCAGATGCGTTTGCGTGCAGATTTGTCTGACGAGACCGTTTATTGTAAACCCAGTTATATGGCTGGAAAGGCCATCCATTCCCCTATCATATTCAGCAAACAGATAGAGTTTACATGAAGTAGTGTATAGGCAGTGGAAACTACAACACAGACACCTCCCAAAACTAAATTCACTATATCAAAATCGACAATAAATCAGGACAGCTACAACGAATATGTTTTGCCTGTCATTACAAAAGAACAATCAAACCAGTAAAGTTTTTTTTATGAGGGGTAGTGTAAAAGGATGTCTGAACATGCCGGTGTAAATGTGTGCGGAGTGGACGGGGTGCTTAAGGGGTGCGTTAGGATGGTTATACATAGGATGCACACACACAAAAGTCAACTTCCGGGGAGGGGGGGGGGGGGGGGGTTCGGGTAGCTCAGGTGGTAGAGCACTGGACTTGTGATCGAAAGGTCGCAGGTTCGATTCCGGGCCGGGGCGGACACGGGTCAACTTTATGTGCAGACCCAGCGACGGTATCCATCTCCCAGCCCCGTGTCACTACAGTGGCACGTAAAAGACCTCGGCCATCCTGCCATAAGTGCAGATGGCTGATACCACCCAAACACGCATACACTTGTGT
>NC_090247.1:3654672-3657172 GCF_037325665.1 Littorina saxatilis | reverse complement strand
ATGTCATTCCATGTACGCATACGTTATACTATTACAACACACACAGGCACACACACATCTTCACGAACGCCACACTTTGGTAGATAATACACGTGGCGGCGCCAATGAATCACCGATCATGGGATCTCCTTCAGAGGTCTAACTTAAACATGTGTGTTTTGAGGGCTGTTCTAAAGGCAGATGGTGACTGGGAATCCCTAATGCTCCGGGGGATTTTCTCCCAGACAAGAGGTCCCTGGTACTTGAAGGATCTCTCAAATCCATAGTTAGTTGATTTTCTGTTTCGTTTTGGTTTACTAAGTACATTGGTATCTGTTGCAGAGCGAAGAGAGGAGAGGTTTGAATATTTTGGTAACATCTCAGAGAGATAAGCCGGAAATGTTTCTTTTGGCACTACATCGCATTTCTAATAAGACCAACACACGATCATTAAGCTTAAGAATGTTCATCCCAAAAGCAAGTATATGAACCTTCTTGTCCTTGAACCATTCAAAGTTCCACTGAGTGAGGCCTTGGACCCCCTACACATTGAAGGTGGGCGTCCAGGGACCTGTAGGTTGAGCGTCCGTGGGGAGCCATGAGGAGTATGTCCAGGCACTAACAGATACTTGGTGAGTCGATCAGTCAACGAGCTAATTACCCGTCAATCAACCAGTCAGTCAATCCATCAGTTAGTCAGGCAAACTTCTCCGTCCGTTTTGCTTTTCAGTCTTAGTGATCAAGGTCTCGAATCAGTTAAGAAGCTACGCAGGCGAACAATGACACACCCGAAGGTTAAGCGGAAAGAACTACAGAATAAATTCAGCAACAAGCAGGTTGATGCCACAACTCCTGATTGCTTCACCAAATCCTTTATGGAAGGTAGAAAACAACATATTGTCCTAATGCTGACTTTACTGGACTACCCAGACCTTTAACCGAGTTACACGTAAAAGCATGCCAACTATACACTGTAGGCTACTTATATTCATTACCCTACCGCACAAGTAAAAATTCTGAAACAGTTAGACTGGTAACGTTCCCAAATTCAGACCAAAAAAAGAAACAAGTCGCGTAAGGCGAAAATACAATATTTAGTCAAGTAGCTGTCGAACTCACAGAATGAAACTGAACGCAATGCAACGCAGCAAGACCGTATACTCGTGGTCCACCGCTCACGGCATAGGCAGTGAAATTGACAAGAAGAGCGGGGTAGTGGTTACGCTATGCTGCATAGCACGCTTTTCTGTACCTCTCTTCGTTTTAACTTTCTGAGCGTGTTTTTAATCCAAACATATCATATCTATATGTTTTTGGAATCAGGAACCGACAAGGAATAAGATGAAAGTGTTTTTAAAACGATTTCGAAAAAAAAATTTTGATAATAATTTTTATATATTTAATTTTCAGAGCTTGTTTTTAATCCGAATATAACATATTTATATGTTTTTGGAATCAGCAAATGATGGAGAATAAGATAAACGTAAATTTGGATCGTTTTATAAATTTTTATTTTTTTTTTACAATTTTCAGATTTTTAATGACCAAAGTCATTAATTAATTTTTAAGCCACCAAGCTGAAATGCAATACCGAACCCCGGGCTTCGTCGAAGATTACTTGACCAAAATTTCAACTCAACTTTCACGAAAAGCCGGATATGACGTCATCAAAGACATTTATCAAAAAAATGAAAAAAACGTTCGGGGATATCATACCCAGGAACTCTCATGTCAAATTTCATAAAGATCGGTCCAGTAGTTTAGTCTGAATCGCTCTACACACACACACACACAGACACACATACACCATACCCTCGTTTCGATTCCCCCTCGATGTTAAAATATTTAGTCAAAACTTGACTAAATATAAAAAGGTAGGTTATTGAAACGTTTATTTAGGACAATTAATTTATTAATTTTAAGTTTTGTCATAAATCAACCGATTCCTACATCAGAGCACATAAACTGCATGCAAGTCTTGGAATTGGCCCTATGGTGCGCCGGCGAAGATGTTCAATCCAATACCGTGCCAGAATACCCACACTGTCCCAGCCGTCCAGATATGGCCCCTTATGCTTTTGCGGTGTTGTTAAATCGAAGCCAATGCCACTGCATTAAAAAGCGCAAACATGTCGTGATATAAGACTTTTGGAGCGGCGACGATGCTGTTTCCGATTTCTACAACATAGCATGCAAACCCCATGATGTCCTGCTACGGGACCTGCTGGATTGTAGAAGACTTTGCGACAAACCATGCGCAAGATCGTACAAATCATACAATGTTTACATCTTGAACTTACCGCTTGCACGACGACGTTCTACCGGATTCTGAAGAAGACGATATATAACGTACCTAAATCTCAATATTGAGTAACGGGAGCGTGGAAGATTTTCAATCGTATTTTATGTCAATGCCTTAATGTGTGTGGCTCCTCTGGAGCAGCGAAGATTATCAGCTAAATCCTTAGCCAGAAGATACAAACTACATAACTGTCCTAATATGTACAATCCTGTTTACATA
>NC_090247.1:3609672-3649672 GCF_037325665.1 Littorina saxatilis | reverse complement strand
ACACACACACACACACACACACACACACACACACACACACACACATACACCACGACCCTCGTCTGGATTACCCCTCTATGTCAAAACATTTAGTCAAAACTTGACTAAATGTAAAAAGCAGCTAATTAGATGTAATTGCAACCGGATTTTCTTGACATTTTCAAGATTTATGATATGAACTGCATTGCCGGACAATACATTTTGCAATTGCAAAACAAGTTTCGTGCCCTTTGCATATAATTCCCTTCTTTCTGTGTTTATTCGGCGGCTTTCCTTTCTCGTCAAAATTGAAATGAAACGTAAAGCGAGAAGAGGAGGAAAACACCAACACACCCTCTCTCTCTCTCTCTCTCTCTCTCTCTCTCTCTCTCTCTCTCTCTCTCTCTCTCTGAGAATGTGAGTAGGGTCAGTGTTTGGGTAAGTTTGAGAGTGTGTTTAGGAGGCATTGTGTGTTTGTGTGTATATGTACATTCAAGTGGTTGTGCGCTCGTGTATGTGTGTGTAAATGCATTTTCGTTCTTGCGTACGTGCGTGTTTATGTATGTGTGTGTATGGGTGTGTGTGTGCGTGAGTGCGTGTGTGTGTGTGTGAGTGTGTGTTTGCCTGCGTACGTGCGTGCGTGTGTGTATGTGTTTGTGTGTGTGCGTGTGTGTGTGTGTGTGTATGTGTGTGTTAGCATGGCAAGGATGATATTTTCATTTTATTTGCATTTTCACGTTCACTGCGTCACTTGGGAATTAAAGTCGCTTCCTCCCAGTGTAAAGCTGGCAGCAACCGAGTCACGCTACCAACGTGTGTGCATATTTAGGTAGTCAGCCATCTGCACTTCTGGAACAATGATAGAGACTTTTACTTGCCAGTGGTGACACGGGGGTTAGGCATATATACCGTTTGTGAGTCGGCACATAACCTTGATGCGTGTCAGTCGACTCGTGACCAGTGGATCACAAGTCTAGTGCTCTGTCAACTGAGCTACTGGCCCCCAAGGGCAAAACGCAAACAAAGCTTTGCTGGTTCGATCTCGAACAATAAGCATCCGGAAAGAAACATGTTACACATGCATTTCCTCATAGAGTCGAGGTAATCGATATCTCATGTGAAACAATTCAAACTTTCTTCAGCAGTCAAAAGAACTTTGCTAAATAGCCATAAGCTCAGTCAAAGCTGGGGCCAGCTGCGGATTGTCTCAGTTCAGCTCTAAACTGAATCAGTGAATGTCATCTCTTGGGTGACAAGATAGCCTGGGTTGCTGTTCCTTGGTGCTAGTGTCAGTATCCAGAGTGATGTATTATTGTGAACCGATTTGTTCAAGACAGCATCATAAGTGAAATATCAGTGTTTCTGTTCACCGGAAAATTTGCGGCATTTTACTGGGTACAAAAATACACATACCGGAAGTGAAACCGTCAATCGGTTAAACGTACCCGTTTGATTGAATGTGACATTTTTGCGGTATCAAAGTGTAGATAGTTCCATATGTAATCAGAGCATAAGTTAACTGGTTTCCAAATTCCCTGTGATCAGATTTAGAGAGATCTAGCCTAGAGATGTATGGCTTTACAAAACACCGTGCGCTATCACTGGGCAACTGGCCCCAAGCCAATGTTCTTACGACAGTTGTAACACTAACGGATCAATGAACACTGTCCTGTGTCCAGTGGCATTGCATTGGCGGATTATTGGTTGGAACCAAGCCGTTGGACAACAAGTAAGCAGTAATTGTATGTTATCTGTGGGGATGACCGATCATATATGATCAGCAGTGATCCTATGTTGATCTCAGCATTGAGGATGGAAAACGGTTGTAACACGTCATCTTCTCATTTGGTTGACAGAGTCCCATTGTCTGTTTTCACAACTTGTTGGACCCAGCATGATTAACAGTCCCAAGGTGAAGGTCGTACGTTTAGGGTGGTGGGGGACATGAACTTCCGGTCATAAAACACGTGAAGGGGACACGTACAAACTTCCCTGCAACGTGAAATGCTTTAAAAACAGATTCAGCACATAAAACCCCTGAAGTTTGTGACTCCCCCCCCCAGCAAGAAAAACACACTGTGTGGTATATTTTAATGGAGAGCATACATTTCTGGTTCTGTCATTTTGTCATATTCAAATAAAAATATCTTATTTCTGTTCAAAGCAATACGCCGCAGGTAACATTCAGTTCTTTTCATTTAAAGTAGATTTAAACGATGTTGTTCGGATTTATTTTCTTCATAAAATTTGCAGAAATAGCCATGCCAGCTTCAACAATTTCTGGACTTTTAAAGCAGTCCTTAATGTTACCTTTCGCACACCTTCTTACAAAAAAAATCGGCAGCTCCGCGGCAAAGTGTTTAGGCGATTTCAGATAAGTTTCGGAATTTCGCCAACTGCAATTGCCGACGCCTTACAACATCCTCGGTTTATGTTATAATTTGGAGTCAGTTTGTTGTCATGAAATAGGCAACTTCCCTCGAAAGTGTTATTATAAGTTATTTCTAACATGCTGACTGTTTGCAAATGATAGCAGACAAGTCGAGAAAATGGATATCAAGCATGAGCCGGCAGCCGAATGCTGATATCTTTTTAGAGACATGTCTGTTATCATTTGCTAACAATCAACATATTAGAAATAACGGTTTTATTACCCCGTAGGACCAAGAGAAATTTCGAAGCGACCCAGCGAATTAGACAGAATAACGGCAATGGGAACTTGATAGCTCCTTCTTCTTCTTCTTCTTCTGCGTTCGTGGGCTAAAACTCCCACGTACACTCGTGTTTTTGCACAAAAACACAAGTGGAATTTTACGTGTATGACCGTTTTTACCCCGCCATTTAGGCAGCCATACGCCGCTTGCGGAGGAAGCATGCTGGATATTTTTGTGTTTCTATAACCCACCGAACTCTGACATGGATTACAGGATCTTTCCCGAGCGCACTTTGTCTTGTGCTTGCGTGTACACACGAAGGGGGATAAGGCACTATAGCAGGTCTGCACATTAGTTGACCTGGGCGATCGGAAAAATCTCCACTCTTAACCCACCAGGCGGCCGCGGCCGGGATTCGAACCCTCGACCTTCCGATTAAGAGGCCGACGTCTTACCATCCCGCCACAGCGTCCGTCGTTGATCGCTCCAATCTGATCATGTCTGTCAGTCAAAGCATTCTCGTGACCTGGGTAAGCTAATCACTCACATGGCGTGATGAATATATATAAACAGGTGAAATGCGTCAACGCAACCATTTCACAAGACAAACCATGTTGAAGATAGGTTTCAGTGCCTTCGATTTTTCTTGTCCACAGAGAGCGACAGATTTAGAATCGACGCCAGACAAATAAGAAATGACGTGAAGATAGTTTTGAGGTTTATTGAGTGACGCAATTTTATTTCATCCTTCAGAACTTTGACAATCACATTTTCAAGTGAGCGAAAAAGGCTTTGCACACTTTGAGGGTGGTTGGTGCCTCGCCGTTCTGTAAAACACCCACAGATAAACTGTCTTTTTGGTATGTTTAAGATAAAAAGTGTAACATCTGACAGCATTGGAAGTGTAGTTCTTAAGAATACATCACGCTGATATTGTTAATTACGTTTTTTACTTTGTCTTGTTTATTTTTAGCTTGATAAACAAAACGGGTCCCTGCCTGAACGTTATGACATTTAGCGGGTCACCTAGAATCAGTCTTTATTGGCACAAACAAAGCCCAATGGTGCACTGCAAAATAATGGTAATACATTTCTTTTGTATGCCTCATTCACGAACCAAGTTTTTACTTAGTGTAGCGGTGTTTTGTCTCATGGGTACCTACACATTGCTGCTTTTTTTCTCTCCATAAAGTTGGTATCTAGAGGTGTGGAAATAATGTCTGTGCAATATTTATTATATATAATATTTATTATATATATATTACAATATAATATTCAACAGTTTGAGTATTCCATAAAACCAAGGCGTTGTCTCAAAGCCCCATTTGGATGGGTGGAAAAGTCTAGTGATGTCAAGGTTTGCCTTACCATTGGTAGGCTAGGGGTTCGAAACCCAGCTGGAAGGATGAGGTTTGAGTTATTTACCTATCGCCCAGGTCAACTTGTATGCAGACCAGCTAGTACCGTATCCCGTTCATGTGTACACGCAAGCACAAGACCAAGCACCCACGAACAAGATAGTTTTATCCATGTCAGAGTTCGGTTGATTTCAGATACGCATAAAGCCCCCAAAAAGGGAGTATGACTGTCTAAATTGTGTGGTAAAATTGGCCATACGCGTGAAAGCCAACTCGTGCAAAATACGAGTGTACATGGGAGAAGAAAAAGAAGATGTTTGGTGTGGTAGTTAAACATGTTAAAGAAGAACAGATAGCTTGCTTAGGGGCCGTACAGGAGTATAATACGCACTATTTGTTTCAAATGCAGATTAAGACAATACAGTTGTCGTAACTAGAGTATTTGGTATACACACATCACCCCACAGTAAGACTAGTCTAACCTACTTAATTACCAATATCCTGAATAGCGTTCTAACTAGCTATCATCAACTGCTTTCTCCATCTGCTCATCTGCCACTGTCTATGTCTCCCTCATTATCTGTCTCTGTCTTCGTCTCCCTCAGTATCTGACTTTCTCTGTCTCTCTGTATCTGTTTCTCCATCTGTCTGTCTGTCTGTCTGTCTGTCTGTTTCTCTCTCACTATCTTTCTGTCTGCCTGTCTCTCTCTCTTTCTCTCCCTCCCTCCATCTCTCCCTCTTACCCTCTCTCCTTCGCTTGCTCTCTTCCTCTCTTTCACTCACTCAATACGGGTGCGTCTCTGTCTCTGTCTCTGTCTCTGTCTCTGTCTCTGTCTCTGTCTCTGTCTCTCTGCCCCCCTCCCCCGCTCTTTTTCTTTTCATGTCGTTCTCTTTCCTAGCCTACCCCTACCCTCTCTTCGTATCAGGGATCATTGTTAGCATTTATCTTTTGTATTAAAATGCCGACAACAAATTGTGGCATAAATGCCTGAGAAAGTGTACACGTCTTTGTTAAATGTCAAGGCATGTTTCTGCTGCCAAAGATTGCCGCTAATCAAATTGGAATAATCAACCGCACAGTTCGACATTTTGAAATCATCTCAAACATCTTCAGTTAACAAAAAAACAACAACAAAGGTATAATACGTATTAACAGATATTTGGCTATTAGGTAAGGCTTGCATGATTCGCAATTACCAAAAATTGAATCAACCACCAAACCGAAACAAAAGTAGACACACTATGAAAGAACAAAACAAAAAACGTCAGATACCTTTAGAAGCAGCAAGTCCAGCAAAGTACCAAAACACGTCAGATACCTTTAGAAGCAGCAAGTCCAGCAAAGTACCAAAACACGTCAGATACCTTTAGAAGCAGCAAGTCCAACAAAGTACCAAAACACGTCAGATACCTTTAGAAGCAGCAAGTCCAACAAAGTACCAAAACACGTCAGATACCTTTAGAAGCAGCAAGTCCAGCAAAGTACCAAAACACGTCAGATACCTTTAGAAGCAGCAAGTCCAGCAAAGTACCAAAACACGTCAGATACCTTTAGAAGCAGCAAGTCCAGCAAAGTACCAAAACACGTCAGATACCTTTAGAAGCAGCAAGTCCAGCAAAGTACCAAAACACGTCAGATACCTTTAGAAGCAGCAAGTCCAGCAAAGTACCAAAACACGTCAGATACCTTTAGAAGCAGCAAGTCCAGCAAAGTACCAAAACACGTCAGATACCTTTAGAAGCAGCAAGTCCAGCAAAGTACCAAAACACGTCAGATACCTTTAGAAGCAGCAAGTCCAGCAAAGTACCAAAACACGTCAGATACCTTTAGAAGCAGCAAGTCCAGCAAAGTACCAAAACACGTCAGATACCTTTAGAAGCAGCAAGTCCAGCAAAGTACCAAAACACGTCAGATACCTTTAGAAGCAGCAAGTCCAGCAAAGTACCAAAACACGTCAGATACCTTTAGAAACAGCAAGTCCAACAAAGTACCAAAACACGTCAGATACCTTTAGAAGCAGCAAGTCCAGCAAAATACCAAAACACGTCAGATACCTTTAGAAGCAGCAAGTCCAGCAAAGTACCAAAAAAACGTCAGATACCTTTAGAAGCAACGAGTCCAGCAAAGTACCAAAAAAACGTCAGATACCTTTAGAAGCAGCAAGTCCAGCAAAATACCAAACATTCCCTGAACAAACTCTTATCTTGTAACCACATAACATGTATTCATTTCAAGTTGAAAGCATCCTGAAAACGATGTTTTAATTTATAACATAAACCAGAAGATGACCGTTTTAGGAAACGTTTCCGTGTGATATCAATAAGACGTCTGGCGATTTAAGGCAACATAAAAATTTTAAAAAATGACAAAAGAGAGATAAGAAAATGATAACAATCCACTCACCATGTTTACACATTGTACTATCCTAGAACAATCCAGGAACCCTAAAAACAAAAGGGTCGGTAAATCCTGGATCAAGTCCTCCTCACAGCCAACAGCGGGAAAAAAGGAAAGCTACAAAAACCAACACACACAAACAAGCACTGAAGAAGACACCACGGATGAACCAATCACAGCCAAGCAACACGACTCGCAGCTGCCAGGACCTCTTTCACTCATCACTCATTGTACGCAAGGGAGGTCACTTTGCTTATATAGGAGTGATTTCCCCTGGAGGGTGGAGCGTCAACTCGTCCCCCGCCAGGGCGCAGCACACGTCATACGCTCGCCTCCGCCATCTTGTTCGGTGATCCCCATGTTTGTCGATGATTATTAAAACATATTCTCAGGTGTGGTTTTGTCTTTCTGCCTTTCAAGGCTTGGCTCCTTGTCTGTTGCGTTGTGAACTATCCTGTTACCGGCGTGGCTCAGAATTAGATTTCTCCTGTTATTTGATTATCGCATGTCAGTGTCCCTACTGGTAAAAACATGGTCTAGCACAGATACTGACACGCACACACGGACAGAGACTCATACACACATGCACACACAGGTGCACACAGATACACGCACACCACACACACACACACACACACACACACACACACACACACACACACACACACATACACACACACATACACCCTGCGGATACACCCACATACAAACACACACACACACACACACACACACACACACGCTAACATCGACATACACCTACGCTGCACGGTCACACGCAAGACTATGCTGCCCTCCCCCCCCCCCCCCACACACACACACAAACATATGATTTGTGTGAATGATGTTTTTGTCACGCATTTCTCACGATAGATATTTCTAAAAGTTGTGGATTTACGCAAGAAGCTCTGAAAACTATTGATCCGTAGGCTATGGACTTTTTAATCCTTTGTGTACAAATCAGTCATACACTTCTAAAGAAACATTCAGAACACATTGCGTGTCTATGAATCCCTTGCTTTGCGCGTGGATTTGCGAACACTTTACACCTTGACATTCCAACTGACCCTTCACTAAAACATAAGAGAACAAAACGTCTTGAACGTTATGAATGTCTACAGACGTTTTGTGTTCGTTTTCCTGAGTATTTTATTTCTTTTTCAGTAACAAATGATTGCATATATGGAAGACAGTTTTCTGTAAATAAGTGTGTAATTTTGCTTATAAGGCACTGCTGTGGTTTTACTACTCAACTCAACTCAACTCAAATTTTATTGGCTTCAATTTTCATAGAAGAATTTGTCTTGCGCTTGGGAGAAAGTAAGAGTATAACATATAAAAACAGCATTATTTTGTTTCGACAAAAAAATCAATTTCTTTTCTCTCAGTTAGGATAATATCATGTATTGAGAATATTATATGGCTTGCTGTTTGTTACCAGGTGTATGCGACTTAATATGTCTTTTAGAACTGTAATACGAGCGAAAGCGAGCTTTTCAATATTTGATAGAGCACCGAGTATTTACCTAGTATCTTACTCAAGGCATGCAGTATTCTGTTTATCCTACATTCTGTGCTTGCACGCCTCAAACTTCCTGGAATCTCTCTTCCAGAGCAAAAAACAACTCTTACTTCAAAGGTGCACGAATGGAAGAAGACGTGACAATAGGAATAATATAGCATCAGGTGCAAGTTACTCTTACGGAGCAAAGACAAAGTGTATCTTCTTCTTCTTCTTCTTCGTTCATGGGCTTAGACTCCCACGTTCACTCATGTTTTAAGCACAAGTGGAGTTGTACGTGTATGACCGTTTTTACCCCGCCATTCAGGCAGCATACGCCGATTTCGGGGGAACAAAGTGTATCGAGAAGCAAGTTTGTCCCAGTGACCTTGTCATCCTGAGCAGTGGCATAATTATTGTCTCTGAGGTCCCTCTCAAACTGTAGTTTGATCCGATTTCATTTACATAATATCGTAATCAGATGGCACGCACCACCTTGCACCATTGGATAAAACATCTTAGCCTACTTAGTGCTTTTTGACTTCGACTTTGTCCCATCGGAATTCTGTTGAGGGGGACAAAATGTCCCATTCTCTGTTTCTCCCAGGCCGAACCGTTAATCTGTGCAACCAGGGAATACGTGTATTAACTAAACTATTTAAGGTAATACATGAATTAACTGTTTTTTTCCGTCAGTTCATGTATTACCTAGTTAATACACGTATTCCCTGGTTTCACAGATTAACTGTAACATAATTATACACACGTGTGAGTATATGGTTTGGTTATGGCATGGGTGGTCTCCCTCACGTATGAAGGATACACTTGGTTAATAAATGTGTGTGCACTTTTGTTCATAATGAACTACTTCTGCTTCACGTTTTGTTTCACTAACAGAGTTGAATGGCCTAGCTGTTGACAAATCTATAATGCACCTTGTTTTCTCCAAAATACAGTTATGAATTAGGACAGCCAGGGTGAAAATGCGCAGGTTGAAAGTCACTGAGGAGCTACAGGTTTCAAGCTCAGTTTCAGAATTTGAGATGATGTTTCAACATCTTCACGAAGCTACAGCTAATTAGTGCCCGACGTTGCACGGCGTCAACTCCATCAACATCAAATACAATGAGTTCGTGCCTACAGTAGAGATTCTTAACTTGAGTTTTGTTGTTGTTGTGGCTATTCAGAACCATGTATTTACAATGTTTTAAAACGATAAGTGTATCAAAGCAGTGCAACCCGTCAAACTCACCTATACATTAGCTCCTGTGAAAGAAAAAAGTAAAAACATTGATTTTACTTTTACACCTTCAGATAAAAAACAAACAAACATTTGTTTGTCTGCGCAATCTTATAACTTGTATTGATTTGCCACACACACACACACACACACACACACACGCACCTATATGTGTGGATGGTTACCTAAGAGGCGGCACTGGGTGCAGTGCCTTTCTAGTGCACTTGCACTACAACAGCACTGGGTGCAGTACTCGCTCCGGCATCGAAGAATTTTGCACTAAAAAATGCACAAAATTTGACCTATTTCGTCGCCTATAGAGGACGGAAAGAATGTCATTTTGAACATTGTTATGACATTCTTTCCGTCAAAAAAGTCAATTTAACGGTGTTAAATGAAGCGACCATCCACACAATTAGGTTGCCATCCAGAGTTTAAATTGCCATCCACGTGTGGATGGTTGCCTTATGGTGATTTAGGCAACCAAACCTGTGGAAACATGGGTACACACACACACACACACACACACACACACACACACACACACACACACACACACACACACACATATACTCTCACACACAATCACACTCACACACACATACACACACACACACACATATACTCTCACACACAATCACACTCACACACACACACACACACACACACACACTCGTCGCACTCCATCCCTACCCCACACACACACACTTCCCACACAGTTCCCACCACCCACCACACCACTCCTCCTCACCCACACCCACACCAAAGCTGCTCCCCCTGCACCCTCATCTGTATCGAATGATTATGGAGAGAGGCTACTTGCGTGGATCATTGTTAATTACTGTCGGCCACTACGTCCACAGGCCCGAGGGGACCCATTTGGAGGATAGGCGTGCGTGTGGCATTGTCGTTTGTATAACGAAGGTACTGCTTCCACAATGTACAGAGCAGGTTCCGTTCTGTGTATAACTGGACATTCCCCATACCCCGCAGGCTGACCAGGGCCGGGGTGCACGAGACAGTTTGTTTGTTTGTTTGTTTGCTTAACGCCCAGCCGACCACGAAGGGCCATATCAGGGCGGTGCTGCTTTGACATATAACGTGCGCCACACACAAGACAGAAGTCGCAGCACAGGCTTCATGTCTCACCCAGTCACATTATTCAACCAGTCCTAGCACTAACCCCATAATGCCAGACGCCAGGCGGAGCAGCCACTAGATTGCCAATTTTAAAGTCTTAGGTATGACCCGGCCGGGGTTACGAGAAAGTTACCAACCGGTTGGGGGACAACCGCGTTGTTGGATTGGTTGGAATTGAGATTTGTTGTGATTTCAACCAATCAGACGCCGCGGTTTGTTCTCTCCCGTGGCACCCACTGTCGCTTCGTGCCCCTCAGTCCGATCTGTTGTGTTTATGATGTAGGCTACATTATACATTTTCTAGAATTGTCAGTGAATTAATTCGGCGACTAAAACAGTAAATGTATGATTTTACTGAAACTTGTAAGGAAAATTATCAGTTTTTACTGGTGATTCTGGTTTGGGACGTGTTTAAAAATCAAAAGCAAAGATTATTAAGGTTCAGTAGATTGAGGTCCTAGTGACTGTGCCGCTTTGTCTATAATAAAACGTTCCATAAACTATACCTTTCTCGCTTTTTGACTCTTGCTATTCGGAAGGGTTTCTGGAGGGTTTTTTGTGTGTCTACGTTTAAAAAAAAAAAAATCGATAATGTCTTTGTTGACGGCAAGTCCGTCCGAAGAAAAAAGTTGAGGCCGTACCGTAGCGACCGCATTTTTCAATCCAAATCAATGAAATGAAAACAATGGTTGAAACGATAGGCCTGTGGCATTTAAACTCCCACTTCAATACGTGGTAAAAGTATCAGTACCTTTTTGGAACCATACCAGTCTGTTGACATTTTAATCAGAGACTATAAGTAAGGAGGTGCCTCGTTGAGATAGATTTTAAGCATCCATATTGCCTTATTCAGTACGTTCCATCTGTAGCGGATGTGGTAAAATATTAAGTAACTGAAATGTTTCATCAGTTGTGATATTAAAATCTGGTGAAATAAGTTTCATAGCACAGCGACGATGCGAGTTTAGTTGTTTTTTTTTATAATCATAAACATCATTGCAACCATCCTATACAGCTTTAGGAGTAATTAGACTTGGTCATTATGTGTGTGTGATAATATACATGTAGCTTGTGAGTTGAAATGTCTGCATATGTTTTTCATTTGCGACAATAATAATACATTTCTCGATAACTTCTAAAACGTAATAACTTAGTTGAAATTGCCCTTTCAGTTCCTAGAACTCTGTGTTTATGGATTGACTTGTTCAATTGGTGTAGTATCCAAGGTTACACGAAGAATTAAGGTGCAAGTTGGTGTTTCTATCGTGTGGTGATCACCGTATATGCATACTTTTGTGCTGATGTGTGAATGATCATGGAGTGTGTCGTACACCAGTCAGAGACCTCATCAATGCTTTTTTGATGCGATGTTTCAACAGAGGAAATACTGTTATCAGGTGTGTACAGCGACGCACCAGTCAGCAAAAAGGTCGGTTGTTACTTACCAATAAGATATTTGCAAAGGCAGATGGAAAAGAAACGTGGTCAAAGGACTGAGCCTTGAGCGAACTACTGACTGAACATGCTCTTTTTTTGCTTCTTCTTTTTTACATTTAGTCAAGTTTTGACTCAATGTTTTAACGTAGAGGGGGGAATCGAGACGAGGGTCGTGGTGTTTGTGTGTGTAAGTGTGTGTGTGTGTGTCTGTCTGTCTGTGTCTGTGTCTGTGTGTGTGTGTGTGTAGAGCGATTCAGACTAAACTACTGGGCCGATCTTTATGAAATTGAAAATGAGAGTTCCTGGGTATGATATCCCCAGACATTTTTTTCTTTTTTTTGATAAATACCTTTGATGACGTCATATCCGGCTTTTTGTAAAAGTTGAGGCGGCACTGTCACACCCTCATTTTTCCATTAAATTGATTGAAATTTTGGCCAAGCAATCTTCGACGAAGGCCGGGGTTTGGTATTGCATTTCAGCTTGGTGGCTTAAAAACTAATGAGTGAGTTTGGTCATTAAAAATCGGAAACTTGTAATTACAATTATTTTTTTATTAAACGATCCAAAAACAATTTCATCTTATTCTTCGTCATTTTCTGATTCCAAAAACATATACATATGTTATATTTGGATTAAAAACAAGCTCTGAAAATTAAAAATATAAAAATTATGATCAAAATTAAATTTCCGAAATCGTTTTAAAAACTATTTCATCTTATTCCTTGTCGGTTCCTAATTCCAAAAACATATAGATATGATATGTTTGGATTAAAAACACGCTCAGAAAGTTAAAACGAAGAGAGGTACAGTAAAGCGTGCTACGAAGCACAGCGCAATCGCTACCGCGCCAAACAGGCTCGTCACTTTCACTGCCTTTTGCACTAGCGGCGGACTACGTTCAGTTTCATTCTGTGAGTTCCACAGCTTGACTAAATGTAGTAATTTCGCCTTACGCGACTTGTTTTTTGTTGTTGTTGTTGTTGCTTTCCTAACACCTGTTCCCAGTGCTGGTATGCTCTCCACTGCTCCGACCACATCTGCATTTCGTTCCGCTGCCAGACTTACCGATTTTACAGACGCTCCAAGGAGGGATGTCGGGTCACCGCGGTGGGCTACCCTCTGAAAATGACACTGCACTGCTGCCGAGTCACTTCGACGGTGTTCAGTAGTGGTTCTGTCCCAAGCCAACGGACCAAGGTCAACATGAGAGCTCCGGGCATCAATCAATCAATCAATCAATATGAAGCTTATATAGCGCGTATTCCGTGGGTACAGTTCTAAGCGCTTTTCGAAGAGTTGTCAACACAGGACCAACAAAGAAACTAACATCTACAAACGGACACGAATCCTATCACACACTAGCAAACCGTGATAAACATACAACAAACAACTGTTTAACAACAATGTACACATCAATAGCTAGGTCCAAACAAAATAATATTAAACACAAAGAAAACAGAGGGGCTCTGGCGAAGCTCAAGCGGCAGGGAGTTCCAGACGGAGGGGCCCGCGGAGGGGAATGCACGCTGACCAGCAGATGCGAGTAAGTTTCGAGCGAGGGATGTGAAGGCGGAGTGGGTCAGCAGCAGAACGAAGGGGACGGTTGGAGGGCTGGGTGTACAGGTCCAGTGAGGATTGAAGGTACTCGGGAGCAGAGTCGTTGAGACACTTGCATTGTAGACCAGAGTGGACAGTGTGTAGGAGATTCGGGTGTTGACAGGGAGCCAGTGCGGCAAGGAGCGAAGTAGGGGGGTGATGTAGTCTCGCTTCGTCTTCCTCAACGTCAGCCTGGCAGCAGAGTTCTGGACTCGTTGTAGGCCATGAATGGATGAGGCGGGGAGGCCAGCCAGAAGGGAGTTGCAGTAGTCCAGACGACTGAAGATGAGGCGGGAGACAACCAGCTTGACACAGGCGTCGTGGGTGAGGTAGCGACGGATGGAGGCGATGCGTCGTAGGTGGAAAAAGCAGGTCTTGATGATGAAGGAGATGTGTGTCTGCATGGAGAGAGTGGAGTCGAGAAAGACGCCAAGGCATAAAAGGCCACAAGAGCCAGAACAATTTATGGATGATTAATGAGATGAAGATGACTATAATGATGATGCTATGGATTTCCAATTTGGTTTGAGACTACGTGACACTCTACGCTTACTTTCATAATATATCCTGGCGTCAACCAGGCCCAGGATCTGCGCTGCACCTGTGGTGTTGGTCAGGTAAACAGAACCTGCATGAGCACCCTCAAAGTCGCATTCGTGAAGCGAAAGACACTCGGCTGTGTGATCCCAGCCTTCCCATAGGAACCATAGCACTTCTACTCTGGGTAGGAGCAGGCCGCAGCCCAAAAAACCCACACGACTCTGATCGGATTCGAACTCACGACTTCCCGGCCCGCTGCCTGATGCGCTAACCACTGCGCTACGGGGGCCCTTTAGAGGAACGTCTGTCATTGAGAAAAAAAATGTGAATTATTCGCATACATTATGTAATCCCAACATTCAAATTCAAAAACACTTTGATCAAAAAAGAAGCGAAAACTCTCAATCTGAATAGGGAAAAATCCCACGTTAAACTGTTCAAGTACATAATTATCATTGTCAAATACGATGTGTATATTCCTTCTCCTTGGATTCATGTACTTTTGTCTGTGATGATGTCTTGTCTGAGTGTCAGTATTCTCTAGAACTTTCTCGCATGCACATAGATCTGTGAGTAGTTTAACGTGTTTCGATTCACCACTTAGTATTATGTCAAAGATATGCTGTTCATTTTATATTCTGAACATATTTTTGTCGTATTAGTGCTACATGTTCCGTTGCTACTTGCGTGTACGCATAATAGCCTGTACATTTTGCATTTGATTTTGTGAATAACCACATAATGTATGCTGTGCTCGCCTTCATAGGCGAGAATTTTTATGTGCGTTTTCAAAATGCAATCTTTGGGTGTTTGTTGAATCGTCACTCTCCTCCTTTTCTTCTTCACTCTCATTCCCTTTCTTTTCCTCTTACTCTTTCCTTTTATCCACCTCTGTTCCTTCTTCAGCCCTTCTGTACTTACCTTCTTCTGTGCCTTCCCTTCTTTCGTTCTTCACCTTCTGTAGGCCTCTTTTGGATTGGCAGTGCACGGCCATTCCCTCCGAGGCCTGTTGTCTTGAGCACTTTATTCTTTCTTCTTTGCAAACTCTTTTTGCCTGCTCTAGCTTCTTTTCTCTTATACTGTTTCCTTTTTTGTTGCTACGTTCTTCCCTTATTCATTCTTTTAACTGTTCTTTTTGCTAGCTCTTCATTCTTTACTTTCTTTCCGCTCTTTTAGGTCTCTTTAACTTCTATCTCTTTATCTTCCTTTCCTTTCTTCCATATATATATATCTCTCTCTCTCTCTCTCTCTCTCTCTCTCTCCATTTCTATGTCCTTTCTCTTTCTCATCTCCTTCCCTTTCTCTTTCCCTATCTCTCCCTCCTTCCCTCTCTCCCTCCTTTCTCCTCTCTCTCTCTTTCCCTCCTACCCTCTGTCCCTCCTTCCTTCTCTCTCTCTTTCTTCAATGTGTGTTGACCCCTCTGTTATTCCTTCTTGTTGGTCGTGTTAACCAAAGCTTCATTCTTTCACCGGTATCGGCGTGAGTTTTTGTAACGAAGTGTGCGCTGATTTCGTGCTTGTGTTGCTTGGCCAAAGAATTCAGTTGTGTTTTTGTATTGAGCACTATTCAAAAAGGGGTATGCGGGAACTGAATAGCGATTGAAGGTCATTTTTCCACTGGCAACCGTCAGAGGCAGTAGGCTTAAGGTTCAAGGAAGCCTATCTTTTCTTTTCTTTTTTTTACACTTCAGTGAAGTTTGTGGTCTGAAGTTAGTTTCTTTAATGGGACAATGCGCAGTACAGGTATGTTGATTTATCTGTTGATTGTTTGCATTATGATTGCCTTATTGTTTACCGAAATATGCCTATTATATTCCACCGTTTGCAACTGACTTTGTGCTCGGATTTGCCGCATATGTCGAGACGTTTTTCTTCAATAGTTCTGGACGTTGTTTATGCGTTTTCTGCTGATTATCGGCTTGTTTTGTTTGAGCGAATAAATTGTCCGCAATAATAACTGTAGATGATGAAATTTCAAGTTTGATTTGATGAGTATCTAATCTGTAGGGTAATTTTGACATTTTTTATGGATTTTAAATTCGCAGTTAACTCAGTGTAATTATAGTGCCGAAAGGGAAATATACGTTGGTTAAGCTAGTTTACTTTGATAATTTATGCGCGAATTCGTGGTCTGACCGGATTTGACTATTTGAGACTTTGGACGATTCGCTTAATTTCGCTGCCTATTTTGTTTATTCAGTGTTAGTAATTCTGTTATTTGAATGTTATGAGTTATTACTTAAGCCGGAATCTGCGTCACGTCAATGTAATAATTATGCTTTAATGATTTG
The DNA here is from genome assembly GCF_037325665.1 of Littorina saxatilis. Classification (NCBI taxonomy): domain Eukaryota; kingdom Metazoa; phylum Mollusca; class Gastropoda; order Littorinimorpha; family Littorinidae; genus Littorina; species Littorina saxatilis. The sequence goes on along the minus strand of NC_090247.1, from coordinate 3,633,536 downwards.
TGCTTTCTTTGACGCCGTCTCGCCATTTAAAGAGGTGATTAACATGTTTGAAGTTATGCGTTTATGAGAATGTGCTTTGATGTTTCATCTTAGTTATTCTAGTATTCTAAATTACTTTTTGTAGTTTTCACCAGGGTCAGCGTCATGGTCACGGAATACAACAATAAACCTCCCGTAACATCATCACCTGCGTGAATTCTTCAGCGTGAGAAAGAGGCAGTTAGCGTGTCCCATAAACTGAATGCGAGTACAATTATCATCATCATCATCATCATCATCATCATCATCATCATCATCATCGTCATCGTCATCTTCATCATCATCATCATCATCATCATCATCCTCGTCATCATCATCGTCATCTTCTTCAACATCGTCATCATCCTCATCATCATCATTATCATCATCGTCGTCATTTTTATCATTACGTGTTTCATTTTTCCCACCTCTTTTTGATGTTAACTTTTTAATTTGTTAATTTGTTAATTTTATCCCTGTGTGTCTGTGCGTCCCAAGGACAGCTTGTAAGAAAAGGCATAGCCTTGAATCTTAATCCTTGTAAAATGAAGTTCAATTCAATTCAATTCCCTGCGTCTATCCGCGTCTTGCAGTGTTTTCCTGAGGCCTGGATTTCGTGCGTTTGCGTCTGCTGGCGTCGAGGTAGATCACAAGCCAAAAATTGCGTTCTTTCGTCAAAATTCGTCTGCGTAAAACACACACACACACACACACACACACACACACACACACAAACACACATTCACACAAACACACACACACACACACACAGTGACACACACACACACTCACACACACACACACACACACACACACATACACACTCTCTCCGTTTCTCTCTCTCTCTCTCTCTCTCTCACATACACACACACACATCTATACACACACACACACACACACACACACACACACACACACACACACACACACACACACACACACACACACACACACACACACACGGCGTAAAACGGAGGAAGATCAATGCTTGTGTTATCTGTCAGCTGGAGTTGAACCTCAGGGTATATTGGGAAAAAGAACGAAAAACAACAGCAAAAGAGATAAAGGAAAGATAGAAATATAAGACAAAACATTCATAAGTGTGTGCTTGTCGATCTCACTTATACGGTGCGTGTCTGTGGTTTGCTGATTTGTTGCTCTTCCGTTCTCTTTTCTTTTGCAATTGATCTTTATCTGATAAACAAAGGGAAGTAAGCTCTCTAAATGCACACGGCATGTGTCGTAGAGAAAGTGAGAGTTACGTGGAACCAGTCTCCTGGCACCTGGCGGAGAGAATAACAAGCAAGGATTTTTTTAATGCAATGATTTTTCTTTGTGTGTGTGTGCGTGCGTGCGTGCACGGGCGCGCCCGCGTGTTTGTTTGTGTGTGTGTGTGTGTATGTGTGTGTGTGTGTGTGTGCGTGTGTGTGTGTATGTGTGTGTGTTTCAAACGGTTCAGCGACGTGGGCATCAACGTTCGCAAGTTTGTGACCCCTTGCTTTACTTGTGAGTCACAGTTTTAACCCGAGTAAATGCACATTGTCTGACAAAGTTTACGATTTAATACTTGACATGGAATTGACTCTTCACAGCTGGATGAATTGACTTATGTTTGATTCTCAGTTCACGAGTTCACGAGCTGCACGGTGCTAGCTGGACAGGGCAGGTGAACATCACTTATCCCGAGATTGACATCCTGAAGTGTGGACACAAATAACAGAAAACTTGACAACACAGACAATATTTCAATTTTCGCCCGCTGTCACAATGTTTCTTACCTTATCTCTTTGTCTATTCAAAGCGCCCTTCTGACTCGGTACAAAAGTTCAATAGAAACTCAAATCTCTGAATTTAATTATAAACTACTTGAACCCTGAAAGATTTTTTCATTTTCTCTTGTCTACCAAAATGTCTCACCTTTTAAGAATGTTTAATTAAAGCACCCATCTGATTTTGGAGCAAAAGTTCAACAGAAACTTAACACTCTGAAATTAATTACACACCTTTTGACCCTAAAAAACAAGTTTCGTATTGGTTCACCAACCAAGTTCTGCTTACCTTTCAAGTTGGTTTTTCTCTCAACCCAACCGTCCTCCAGACTTTTTTTTTCAATTAAAATGATCACAGACAGAACGTTTCATATTCTCCAACCTGTCGAATATTGGCCACCTTTAAAGTGTTATAATCCCACCGCTATTCTTACTTGACACAATATTGGCCACCTTTAAAGTGTTATAATCCTACCGCTATTCTTACTTGAAACACTATTGGCCACCTTTAAAGTGTTATAATCCCACCGCTATTCTTACTTGAAACAATATTGGCCACCAGTGTTATAATCCCACCGCTATTCTTACTTGAAACAATATTGGCCACCTTTAAAGTGTTATAATCCCACCGCTATTCTTACTTGAAACAATATTGGCCACCTTTAAAGTGTTATAATCCCACCGCTATTCTTACTTGACACAATATTGGCCACCTTTAAAGTGTAATAATCCTACCGCTATTCTTACTTGAAACAATATTGGCCACATTTAAAGTGTTATAATCCTACCGCTATTCTTACTTGAAACAATATTGGCCACCTTTAAAGTGTTATAATCCTACCGCTATTCTTACTTGAAACAATATTGGCCACCTTTAAAGTGTTATAATCCCACCGCTATTCTTACTTGAAACAATATTGGCCACCTTTAAAGTGTTATAATCCTACCGCTATTCTTACTTGAAACAATATTGGCTACCTTTAAAGTGTTATAATCCTACCACTATTCTTACTTGAACCAATATTGGCCACCTTAAAAGTGTTATAATCCTACCACTTTTCTTACTTGAAACAATCTTGGCCACCTTTAAAGTGTTATAATCCCACCGCTATTCTTACTTGAAACAATATTGGCCACCTTTAAAGTTTTTACTTGAAACAATTTTGGCCACCTTTAAAGTGTCATAATCCTACCGCTATTCTTACTTGAAACAATATTGGCCACCTTTAAAGTGTTATAATCCTACCGCTATTCTTACTTGAAACAATCTTGGCCACCTTTACAGTGTTATAATCCCACCGCTATTCTTACTTGAAACAATCTTGGCCACCTTTAAAGTGTTATAATCCCACCGCTATTCTTACTTGAAACAATATTGGCCACCTTTAAAGTGTTATAATCCTACCGCTATTCTTACTTGAAACAATATTGGCCACCTTTAAAGTGTTATAATCCTACCACTATTCTTACTTGAAACAATATTGGCCACCTTTAAAGTGTTATAATCCTACCACTTTTCTTACTTGAAACAATCTTGGCCACCTTTAAAGTGTTATAATCCCACCGCTATTCTTACTTGAAACAATATTGGCCACCTTTAAAGTTCTCACTTGAAACAATTTTGGCCACCTTTAAAGTGTCATAACCCTACCGCTATTCTTACTTGAAACAATATTGGCCACCTTTAAAGTGTTATAATCCTACCGCTATTCTTACTTAAAACAATCTTGGCCACCTTTACAGTGTTATAATCCCACTGCTATTCTTACTTGAAACAATATTGGCCACCTTTAAAGTGTTATAATCCTACCACTATTCTTACTTGAACCAATATTGGCCACCTTTAAAGTGTTATAATCCTACCACTTTTCTTACTTGAAACAATCTTGGCCACCTTTAAAGTGTTATAATCCCACCGCTATTCTTACTTGAAACAATATTGGCCACCTTTAAAGTTCTCACTTGAAACAATTTTGGCCACCTTTAAAGTGTTATAATCCTACCGCTATTCTTACTTGAAACAATATTGGCCACCTTTAAAGTGTTATAATCCTACCGCTATTCTTACTTGAAACAATCTTGGCCACCTTTACAGTGTTATAATCCCACCGCTATTCTTACTTGAAACAATCTTGGCCACCTTTAAAGTGTTATAATCCCACCGCTATTCTTACTTGAAACAATATTGGCCACCTTTAAAGTGTTATAATCCTACCGCTATTCTTACTTGAAACAATATTGGCCACCTTTAAAGTGTTATAATCCTACCACTATTCTTACTTGAAACAATATTGGCCACCTTTAAAGTGTTATAATCCTATCACTTTTCTTACTTGAAACAATCTTGGCCACCGTTAAAGTGTTATAATCCCACCGCTATTCTTACTTGAAACAATATTGGCCACCTTTAAAGTTCTCACTTGAAACAATTTTGGCCACCTTTAAAGTGTCATAATCCTACCGCTATTCTTACTTGAAACAATATTGGCCACCTTTAAAGTGTTATAATCCTACCGCTATTCTTACTTGAAACAATCTTGGCCACCTTTACAGTGTTATAATCCCACCGCTATTCTTACTTGAAACAATCTTGGCCACCTTTAAAGTGTTATAATCCCACCGCTATTCTTACTTGAAACAATATTGGCCACCTTTAAAGTGTTATAATCCCACCGCTATTCTTACTTGAAACAATATTGGCCACCTTTAAAGTGTTATGATTCCACCGCTATTCTTACTTGAAGCAAAACTTCAGCACACACAACACAACGTACATGTAGAATGTATAATTAATAATCACTTGACTTTATATTCACTCGCCCACTGAATGTTGCCTACCTTTCAATCCTGTTTTAATCAAACCACCCTACTGACTCGTTGCAACAGTTCAACAAAACTTAAAACGCTGAGTTTATTTACGAATCAATTGACCTCAGAAAGAATGTTTCATGAACTCCTAACCAAAAGTTGCTCAGCTTTCAAGAATGATTGGATCAAAAACCTTCTGATTAATTTTACAACTTCAACAAGTTTATTTGCCAACTACTTGACCATACAAAAAGTTTCATTTTCACCCTACCATCAAACTTTGCTGAACTTTAACAAAAATGCAATCTAAACGTTAGCTGACTCGGTGTCAAGATTTTATTCTACCCCTTGTACAAGATATTTTTTTTCATTTTAATTGACTTTTTCTGTTATTTCAAGAATAGCTGAGGCTAAACATAATTGGCCGGTAAATCAGGGCTTTACGTGCTTATTCCCAAGATAATATCTGAAAGGAGAGTAATAGGTATCAGACTTTAAGATAAAACCGCTGCTAGTGGAAAGTTTATTATTCTTCTGTGGATAGCTTCATATAGATACTTTGGGTAGAACATATTTAAAAACAAGTCGCGTAAGGCGAAAATACGACATTTATTCAAGCTGTCGAACTCACAGATTGAAACTGAACGCACTGCACTTTGTCACCAAGACCGTATACTCGTAGCATCGTCAGTCCACCGCTCGAGGTAATGGCAGTGAAATTGACAAACCAGAAAAGCGCGGTAGTTGCGATGAGCAGGATAGCACGATTTTCTGTATCTATTCTTTTTAACTCTCTGAGCTTGCTTTTAATCTCAACATATCATAATATATGTTTTTGGAAACAGGGAATAAGATGGAATTGGTTTTAAATCAATTTCGGAAATTTTATTTTAATCATAATTTTAATTTTTTTTTAATTTCAGAGCTTGTTTTTAATCTAAATATACCATATTTATATGTTTTTGGAATAAGAACATGTTGAAGAATAAGATAACATTGTTTTGGATCGTTTTATAAAAAAAAATGTTAATAACAATTTCAGATTTTTAATGACCAAACTCATTAATTAAGTTTTAAGCTTACAATACCAAAGTCCGGCCTTCGTTGAAAATTCCTTTGCCAAAATGGCAATCAATTCAAAAGAGAGGGTGTGACAGTGCCGCCTCAACTTTAACAAAACGCCGAATATGACGCCATAAAAGACATTTATCTAAAAAATTAAAACAACGTCTGGGGATATCATTCCCAGGAACTCTCGTGTGAACTTGACTAAATGTAACAATCTCATCAAACGTTTTTTTTCCAATGATCATAAAATGTTTTTTTTTGTTTGTATGCCTACTTTGTGTCCGCAACGTGTTGTTCTTTCAGAGCAAACGATGGAGCTGTAAGCAAACTGGAAAATAAACTAACAAAAAACAACCCACAGAGAGCACCCAGATTATTTTTAGACATGCATACATATCAGCATAGTTCAATATTATTAGTCAGAGTATTTGTATAACACAACATTTATCTGAAAATGGACACATGTTTACACCTCATATTATATGCACCATTTGCTATGCTATCTCGGACAGACTGGCCTTAACTCTTCCAGCACGTACCTATTAAAAAATAGACATCTCAATACGTATGGAGTACACACACACACACACACACACACACACACACACACACACACACACACACACACACACACACAAACATACACACGTACACACACACACACACATTAACACACACACACACATTAACACACACACACACACACACACAAACACACACACTCTCTCTCTCTCACACACACCCATACACACACACATACACACACACACACACACACACAGTCACTCAAACGCACGAACGCACGTATACACACACACACACACACACACACACACACACACACACACACACAGACACGCTAACTCTCATAATACATGCATACAGATTTGCATAAATTCATGCATATTGGCGAAGTTTTGAATAATATCATCACTGCAGAAGACGAGCTTTACATAAACACGATTGGAAAACATCCAGTTACTCTGCCGGTGAATTGGAAACACGACAACTGTGTACCAACCATTTAGACAAAATGTCAAGATAAAAACGAACAAACATGCAATTAAAAGAGTTGAAATGATACAAAATGTATACAACTTTGTCACATCCAAGGTAAGGTATTTCTTTCTACCAACAATGAACCACCTGGGTGCTCTCTGTATGTCATTCTTTTGGAATCATTTTGTTAAAAGCACTGGAAATTCATTCCTCAACAATGTTCAACTCGCCACAGTAAGCAGTCAGGGTGCTGATTGATTTTTGGTATGTGAACAAGAGGAGGGGTAGTCTTATCCCCCATAAACACCCGACTAGATCGAATATGGTAAGGCAAATTGTTGTGTTTCCATGAGGCCTAATAGTATTTCAACCGATTTATTTTTTCTCTCTCAGATTTGTAGTTATACAACAAGAGTGTTGAAAAGGGTACCGGACAGGGTATAACAATAATAACAATAACAATAACAGCACTTTATTGTCCATTGAAATATTACATAACAATTGAAATTTTTCTTCGGCACACCCTGCCTGCCTGTAAACGATTATAACAACAATTGTATAGGACGACACACATAAAACATAAAACATAAAAGGGATACAATCAAATATGATATTGCACTATGTGAATTTACCCTCTCATATCACAGGAATTGGGTTTCACAGCAGAGTAATCACATTACAAATATTTCACACACATCTTCACATGTACACATTGTTTGTTTTGTTTGTTGGAAGCACCACAATGTCAGTAACTTTAGATCCCACCCCACCCCTACCCCCTCCATAAGAACACACATGTGCCTTAAATACTGAACTGTGGTGCTTCTGATAACCTACTATGTACCTATTTCAAAACCCATTTTGTATAACTACAAATTTGTACAAATGAAGAAAAAAAGTGTCAGAAAGTACTGCTGTCACATGATTAATGTGGAACAGCTGATTGGCAATGCACTAAAATTGTTAGCGCACTCCAAGAGTGCGCTATCAATCTCTGAGAGAATATTCATGCGCCTGTACCCCTTCTTTCTATTTGAGAAGTCTCATCTCATCCTTTATTTCATTGTGGCATGTAGCTTGTCGTCTCCGCATTAACCAAATATGTATGCATCTAAACTTCCCTATGTTTAACAGAATAGCACGAGTCATTGTAATCCCGACAGCATGTTGCAGTCGACTGATTCGATTGACTTTTCCCTAGCAGACGACATTGTCGCGACCAACCTGATAGGTAGGACCTTAACTTCTCATACAGAAGGAGTCAGGAACTCAAGTGGTAAAGTTCAACAAATGAAGACTTTATTGCTTCTAGAAAATAAAGGATGAGTGGATGAGAATGAAAGGACGTTGATGAAATGATGGGGGAATGAACAAGAACTGCTGGGCTCTGCTCTACCGCTGCACAAGAAAGTTAGTGATGATGATGATGATTGATGATCAGGAATGAAGGGTGGCGGCAATGATAATGCAAAACATCATGTCAACACAATTGCACATCAACATACATGTGGTTATGGCAACGACATACATAAGGCCACGCACACATGTGAGAAAGCAAGAATAAACAACACAACTGTCACTTTTGTCAATGAAATACTAAGGTAGCTGAATGTGCGACAATGCCACCCGTACGGCCTTAAAGGTGAGTGCAAACGTGTTCTTCACCAACATATCTACGCCGAACTCGGGTTATAAACCCTCGAGCAATGACTGGCGCTTGTTCAAGCTAGAATGACATGTGAAAGTTACTTCCCTTTAAATCAGCCAAGATGCGAATGGCGAGTGTGACGAACGCCAACTAGATGCTTGCGCTGATGACACGGAGTGAGTGCGAAGATGATGATCTCCCCTGCCTACCCCCTTACTGCAGGCGTTGAGCAGTATCGATGAAGGGGGAAAGAGGAAGACGAATAGACACGATGTAGATATCTCCCCCTCCTTCGACCCCTGTCTGCAAGCGTTGGGCAGAACTGATGAAGGGGGAAAGAGGAAGACGAATAGACGCTGACGATAGACGATGGCCTCCCCTGACCCAGTGCGCTGAGAACGACGAACAGCCTGCACTGTCAGGGAAGCAGTGACGGCGATGATGACAGACGAGTAGATGACAGATGACAAGACGATATCGGCGACGGCGAGGACGGCCAACGACGGGCAGCGGGACTCCAGACGACAATCTCGCCCTTGTGACGAAGCTCCACGCAGGCACCCCTTTCAGTTTGCAGATGAGGCCGTGCTCGATAAATAAATGAAAGAAAAACAACAGGCCTATAAGGCCATAATTAGAACACCTGGTACTCAAATGCGAAATGATTTACAAGGCAAAAAGAGTTTAGCCAACAAACAAAACAGAGGTCACTCCATAATATTTACACAAAAGCTAACTGGAGTGTGTGACCAAAAATCAACCTTACTGTCACTTTCAAGTCTTGTAACTTTAGACTCATTTCACAAATTCATGTAACATTTTCCAACCAGAAAAACACGCTTATTTCAGAGCATGGAATGATAACCAAAAATGAGCGTGACTGACAATGAAGGGGGAATGAAATAAGTGAAAAGGCCATGAGCTAAATTCTACCTCCCTTTTACCACCCTCCACCCGACCTACAACACAAACTAGAGACCAAAACACGTGGACAACAGAAGACATTTACACACACAAAAAATACTCACATGGAAGAACCTCTATCCTTCCCCTGGTGAATATTTCCCTTTTCACGGCAAAGCCGACGTCAACAATAATGTTGAAAACTTGACCGGGTTGACATGAGTCACACCACGTACTTGGGCCGACAGCAGTCGCGCCACATTCCAGAACACACAATCGAGGTGTTACTGCTTTCAAAGTTCTTTGGCTTCTGCCCCGAATCCCGTTCAGCGCTGAGCGCAGACGACAGGTGAGCGCTAGCGACGCACCAAATTCACGTGCTCCCCGCAATGCGGTCACGAACACGGACACAATACACACCGCGGCTGGCGGTTTGTCGATTTAAAAACTACCCGCAACCCATCTCGCGACATATCCCCCCACCAAGACAAAACTACCAGTTTTGTAATGAATCCAGAGCGAGAATGTTGCAGGAACACAACAAAGAACTTGAACGCGAAGACAGATCTAGGACATTCTACGAAAACCACGCCCAGAGGCGGGAAGAATGGGCCCAACCAAATCGACTGCTACACGTTTGAAAGGTTCATCCATCAATGGCATCTGTTCCAGCGGGGCCTTCCTGACGACGCCTCTGGGAACTGTGCGTTGACACACGACGCACGACGCACAATACCTTCTCACGTCGGCACAAAGTCCAGGCCAATAGAAAGTTTGCCACACTCTCTCCCTAGTCTTCTTTGCACCGAGGTGTCCAGCCATAGGGGAATCATGAGCCAACCGCAGAACCTCTTGTCGCAGCTGCTTGGGGACAACCAACTGACTGTATGACCCTGCCGGTCCCGAAAATGCCCTATAGTACAGAGACTTCTTCTTCACGAAATGGATAGTGCCAACACCTGAGCCAAACTGTTTCCCAGTCTGGGCATACTCACGAACTTTCTCCAAAGTGTCGTCTTCAGACTGCATCTGGGCCACTCCTTCTGGTCCTGTCTGACCAATCAAAGGCTTAGAGACGGGAAGGGGTTTTCCAGGAACCTGTTTCTTGCGCACCTGCGCCCTAGTTTCTACTGCGCCCACTTCAGGATCCTTGCTGTAGACTGGCACCCGCAACACCTGACCCGTTTCCATCTCTACATGGTTGCCAATAATAACCGGGAACAAGGGATTCTCCATGACAAGGGCAAGTGCTTTTCCAGCAAAGAATGGGGAAACTACATCGACAACAGCAGTGTCACAGACAGTCTGGTAGTTGGTGGAGGCGAAGGTGACATTCTGTTTCCTCCCAGTCAAAGCGCCACAAGGGACAAGGCTTGTATCAATGATCAGAGACTCAGCGCCCGTATCCCTGAGGGCAGGTACCTAAATTCCATTCACCTGGACTGTACACCGAGGCTCAAAATCCTTTTTATGACAGGACTCGCAAAGAGAAGGCACACCACCTGAAACAACTTTCCCTGGGAAACTGACGACCATACCCACCTTCTTACAGTCTTTCCTCAGATGTCCGTGCTGGAAACACTTGAAACACAGACCTTCTTCCTTAGCTTCTTGTATGGTCTTACCTCCCTTGTTCCCCTCCCCTCTTGTGTCTACACCCGAACCCTCCCCAGATGGGTTTACGTCAGTAGGGGCAACCTGAGGTTTTCTGACGCCCTTCTTTACTTCAATCACCACGTCTGCGGCTTCTGCCGCTTCAACCACATTTGCAGGCCTACGCTCCTTGACCTTGACCATTAAATCAGCCGACAAGGTTTCCATCAGCTGTTCTGTCAGGATGACGTCCTGGAGGTCCTCACCTTTCTCGAAATCTTTCTTGCACAGGCAGACCCACTTCTTGAAATAGCTCTTAATCCTGACAACAAACTGGGCAAAAGTTTCGCTTTGTTCTTTCCTCGACTCTCGAAACTTTTTCCTATACCCCTCTGCCGTGAGATTAAACCGCTTCATGAGCGCATCTCGGAACTGGTCATAGTTCCCTGCCTCCTCCGTTGGAAGTGTAAAGTATAAGGACCTAGCTGTACCCCTGAGCTGAGGCAAAAGCCGAGCTATCCATGTCTCCTTCTTCCACCCTTGGGTTCCAGCGATCTTCTCAAACTGGTCCAAATACTCCTCAATGTTGTCCTTGTCCTCCAAAGTCGGAATCTTGACTCCCTTTATGGTCTTCTCCTCTTTCTCCACTCTCGCTTTCTCTCTCTTCTCCTCCCTCTCTAATCTGGCTCTTTCCCTATCGGTTTCACGCTCAAACATGAACTGCCAGAACTTCCGTTCCTTCTCCTTCTCTTCTGCCTCTTTCTCTTCACGACGCTTACGCTCTTCTTCTTCTTTCTGCTCACGCCGCCTACGCTCTTCTCTATCCACCTGCAGAAACTGCAAGAGCATAGCGCTGGTGTCCCCCTGGGGAGAAGGAAACTGCGGAATATGGTGTTTGAGTTCCCCATCACCTTTTGACAGCGTGACAAACCCCCCTTCCGCTTGACCAGGCGCAGGATAGCCGCCACTTTGTCGGACAGTACGATCATCAAACAGCTTACCTCTACCGCGCCCCCTTCCCGGTGAAGACGCTGACCCCAGCATACCCCGAGGTGTAGTATGAAAAGGAGGTCGAGGCTGCCAGTCCTCCTGCCCATGTCCTGCTTGCACCTCTTCAGTCTGACTCACCGCTCCTTTCTCAGCCATGGCCCTGGACCGGGTGAGCATTGACATAACACAACCAACAGCACTCTGAGCAGCCTTTGAAAGCAGGTCAAAAGATACTGCGTTGTGCCACAAGTGTGACACAACCGCGTTCAAACACGAAACAACACAAAGACAAACAATGACGAAACAAAACAACCTAACACCCAGGACAAAACCAAATGAGTTCCCGAGCGATATGAAATTTGGATAAATCCTGGCAAGCTCGCCAATGTCGCGACCAACCTGATAGGTAGGACCTTAACTTCTCACACAGAAGGAGTCAGGAACTCAAGTGGTAAAGTTCAACAAATGAAGACTTTATTGCTTCTAGAAAATAAAGGATGAGTGGATGAGAATGAAAGGATGTTGATGAAATGATGGGGGAATGAACAAGAACTGCCGGGCTCTGCTCTACTGCTGCACAAGAAAGTTAGTGATGATGATGATGATGATTGATGATCAGGAATGAAGGGTGGCGGCAATGATGACAATGCAAAACATCATGTCAACACAATTGCACATCAACATACATGTGGTTATGGCAACGACATACATAAGGCCACGCACACATGTGAGAAAGCAAGAATAAACAACACAACTGTCACTTTTGTCAATGAAATACTAAGGTAGCTGAATGTGCGACAATGCCACCCGTACGGCCTTAAAGGTGAGTGCAAACGTGTTCTTCACCAACATATCTACGCCGAACTCGGGTTATAAACCCTCGAGCAATGACTGGCGCTTGTTCAAGCTAGAATGACATGTGAAAGTTACTTCCCTTTAAATCAGCCAAGATGCGAATGGCGAGTGTGACGAACGCCAACTAGATGCTTGCGCTGAGTGAGTGCGAAGATGATGATCTCCCCTGCCTACCCCCTTACTGCAAGCGTTGAGCAGTAACGTTGAAAGGAGTTAGACGAACAGACGATGAAACATCTCCCCCTCCTTCTACCCCCTTACTGCAGGCGTTGAGCAGTATCGATGAAGGGGGAAAGAGGAAGACGAATAGACACGATGTAGATATCTCCCCCTCCTTCGACCCCTGTCTGCAAGCGTTGGGCAGAACTGATGAAGGGGGAAAGAGGAAGACGAATAGACGCTGACGATAGACGATGGCCTCCCCTGACCCAGTGCGCTGAGAACGACGAACAGCCTGCACTGTCAGGGAAGCAGTGACGGCGACGATGACAGACGAGTAGATGACAGATGACAAGACGATATCGGCGACGGCGAGGATGGCCAACGACGGGCAGCGGGACTCCAGACGACAATCTCGCCCTTGTGACGAAGCTCCACGCAGGCACCCTTTTCAGTTTGCAGATGAGGCCGTGCTCGATAAATAAATGAAAGAAAAACACAGGCCTATAAGGCCATAATTAGAACACATGGTACTCAAATGCGAAATGATTCACAAGGCAAAAAGAGTTTAGCCAACAAACAAAACAGAGGTCACTCCATAATATTTACACAAAAGCTAACTGGAGTGTGTGACCAAAAATCAACCTTACTGTCACTTGCGAGTCTTGCAACTTTAGACTCATTTCACAAATTCATGTAACATTTTCCAATCAGAAAAACACGCTTATTTCAGAGCATGGAATGATAACCACAAAATGAGCGTGAATGACAATGAAGGGGGAATGAAATAAGTGAAAAGGCCATGAGCTAAATTCTACCTCCCTTTTACCACCCTCCACCTGACCTACAACACAAACTAGAGACCAAAACACGTGGACAACAGAAGACATAATTTACACACACAAAAATACTCACATGGAAGAACCTCTATCCTTCCCCTGGTGGATATTTCCCTTTTCACGGCACAGCCGACGTCAACAATAATGTTGAAAACTTGACCGGGTTGACATCAGTCACACCACGTACTTGGGCCGACAGCAGTCGCGCCACATTCCAGAACACACAATCGAGGTGTTACTGCTTTCAAAGTTCTTTGGCTTCTGCCCCGAATCCCGTTCAGCGCTGAGCGCAGACGACAGGTGAGCGCTAGCGACGCACCAAATTCACGTGCTCCCCGCAATGCGGTCACGAACACGGACACAATACACACCGCGGCTGGCGGTTTGTCGATTTAAAAACTACCCGCAACCCATCTCGCGACAGACATAATAACGCGCTTTTAAACGCTCAGCAAATCTTGATCTTGATGGATTACGCTGCTGGATACCAGAAGACTGGCGTAAATGCAGCGGGGGAGAGTGCGGCAGCCTAATGGTGGTGTACGGCTGCTAGCTTGGCTTTAAAGATGCCAATGCTTTTGGAGGTTACAGTATTGTCCTCAAGTAGATTCCAGTCTTGTGCCGTCTTCACAAAAAAGGAGTTCCTAAACTGATCAGTGCGGCCTTGGGGCACTGAATAGGGTCTAGAATTGTTTCTTGAAAACTGTGAGACGATGTTGGATGTGTGATGGTCAGGGTGTCTCACTGGCCTGATTTTACGGCCTTGCTTCTGCTCAGTTAAGAACTGGTGTGATGGTAGTGCCGGTACCAGCCCCTCAACCACCCTATAGAAGAACGTCAGACGGAGTTGTTGACGTCGCTGTTGCAGAGGTTGAAGTCCAGTTTTCTCTAGGAGTCTGGTGACGCTGCCGGGGGTCGACGACCTGAAGTCGCCTGTGATAAACCTTGATGCTTTGCGTTGTACGCGTTCGATGCAGTCAATGTCTTTCTTCAGGTAGGGGTCCCAGACAACCGCCCCGTACTCCAGGAGGGGACGCACAAGGGAGAGGTAGGCCTGCTGACGGCAACGAGGCGGGCAGCGTTGGAGGTTGCGGCGAAGGAAGCCAAGGGTGCAGTTAGCTTTTTTAGTGATAGAAGAAATGTGGGGGCTCCATTTCATGTCGTCTGAGAGGAGAATGCCAAGGTAGGGTGTGGATCTAACGTTTTGGAGGATGCTGTTGTCCAGTTGGTAGTAGAAGTCAGAGGATTTGTTTATACTGAGGATATAGCATTTAGAGGCGTTGAAGCGCATGCCCCAGGTAACCGCCCATTCTTCGAGGTGTCTGAGGTCTTGTTGCAGGGATTGGTGGTCCGTGAAGGAGTTTATTTCCCTATAGAGCAGGCAGTCGTCGGCGAACAAGCGGACGTGGGACGATACGGAGGCTGGCAGGTCGTTAATATGGACAAGGAAGAGTAGTGGGCCGAGCACCGTCCCCTGCGGGACGCCAGAGTCTACTGTAGTTGATTCGGATGAGGTACCCTCGAGTACAACTTTCATGGAGCGCTTAGTGAGGAACGACGTGAGCCAGTTGAGTAGGGGGCCGTTTATGCCATACCAGGAGAGTTTGTGGAGGAGGTGGGGGTGGGGAACAGTGTCGAACGCTTTAGAAAAATCAAGCACAGCGACATCTACTTGTTTTCTTTGGTCGAAGGAGGTCAAGAGGTCGTGGGTTGTGGTGAGAAGTTGGGTTTCGCACGATAATCCAGAACGGAAACCATGGTTTAGATGCGTGAGGATGTTATACGAGTCGAGATGTGTGAAGATGTGGCGGCATATAATATGTTCTAGGAGTTTGCAAGGGATGGAAGTGAGGGAGATGGGACGGTAGTTCGCGGGGAGGTGGCGATCACCCTTTTTGAATACACAGGAGATGTTGGCCTGGAGCCAGTCGGAAGGGAGAGAACCGCTATCCAGGGATCTCTGGAAGATTGCACGGAGAGCAGGAGCAATCTGGTCGGCGCAGGTCTTTAGGACCAGGTTGGGTATGCTGTCGGGGCCTGGGGCTTTGGCGGGGTTGAGGTCACGTAGCAGTTTAGCTACTCCAGCTGTGGTCACTTCAATCTGCTCTATGGGACTGACGGCGGGGGGTGGGGGAGGGGGGGTGAAGTTAGCACTCTTTGTGAATACTGATTTGAACTGGTCGAGGAGAAGTTTAGCTTTCCCTACGCTATCGTTTATAAGTTTATAAACATTTTCGGCAAATGTGAAGGAGACAACTATGACGATTGAATACATGTAGGGTTCAGAGCATTCTCGCCGTCCATATTTAGCACTAGCCTCCCCGAGGAGTGTAGATACAACACGCAAAACATACCAAATGTTTTTTTGAAAATGAGCAAACCGGGCCTCGAACAAGGAACAGCCTGTCAATGTCAAATCAGGGGGCGTCACTTTGCACAGCAGCCACATTCAATCGACCGGTCGTGCCAATACAAGCGCGAAGGTTTGGAATTGCAAATAACTAATGAAGTCTTCATGCAAGTACTGCACGTTTTAGCTCAAAGCTAAATTGAAATTTACTAACATAAATATGAAAAAGAGCTGTGTCTGCAAATTTGAAACATCACACAAACAAGTTGATCTAACACGGCCTGTCCACAATTTGAAGTTATCCAAATGAACGTAGCAAAATGTGCGTGGTGAAACTTTTTTTTGTTCTCTTGAGTTACTGACAATATCGGTATACACAATATCACAGTGCTTCGTTCAATAAATCATTTTCTTTATTTGCTCTATAAATCTTTTCTGGAACTGAGATGTCTCACTAACTTGAATAATATGTATAGCAGAATTCGGTCGGATACAGCATTGACTTGTGACATGACAAGATTAACAAGGGGACGGTGTGGAGGCAGTCTGGAATATGCTGCGAATCATGTTCAGAATAGTCCTGCAAATCTTGCACCTTGCACTGTACTTGCATCAATGTTGTTCTCAACTTACACGTCAGCATCGGAATAGGCTGTCCATGATGTTCAGGATAGCTAAAAAACAAGTCGCGTAAGGCGAAAATACAATATTTAGTCAAGTAGCTGTCGAACTCACAGAATGAAACTGAACGCAACGCAACGCAGCAAGACCGTATACTCGTATCATCGTCACTCTACCGCCCGTGGCAAAGGCAGTGCCCGTGGAATTGACAAGAAGAGCGGGGTATTCGTTGCGCTGAGAAGGATAGCACGCTTTTCTGTACCTCTCTTCGTCTTAACTTTCTGAGCGTGTTTTTAATCCAAACATATCATATCTATATATTTTTGGAATCAGGAACCGACAAGGAATAAGATAAAAGTGTTTTTAAATTGATTTCGAAAAAAAAATTGTGATAATAATTTTTATATATTTAATTTTCAGAGCTTGTTTTTAATCCAAATATAACATATTTATATGTTTTTGGAATCAGCAAATGATGGAAAATAAGATAAACGTAAATTTGGATCGTTTTATAAATTTTAATTTTTTTTTACAATTTTCAGATTTTTAATGACCAAAGTCATTAATTAATTTTTAAGCCACCAAGCTGAAATGCAATACCGAACCCCGGGCTTCGTCGAAGATTACTTGACCAAAATTTCAACCAATTTGGTTGAAAAATGAGGGCGTGACAGTGCCGCCTCAACTTTCACGAAAAGCCGGATATGACGTCATCAAAGATATTTATCAAAAAAATGAAAAAAGTGTTCGTGGATTTCATACCCAGGAACTCTCATGTCAAATTTCATAAAGATCGGTCCAGTAGTTTAGTCCGAATCGCTCTACACACACACACACACACACACACACACACACACACACACACACGCACACACGCACGCACACACGCACATACACCACGACCCTCGTTTCGATTCCCCCTCGATGTTAAAATATTTAGTCAAAACTTGACTAAATATAAAAAAAAGGCAACTCGCGCTATACTCGCATCAATGTTGTCATCGCAACTTACACGTCGGCATCGGAATAAGCTGTCAATCAATTTCAGGACAACCCCACAAAAACTTCAACTCATACAATAATCGCGTATCAAGGTGTTCTTCTTAACTGACACGTCAGCATTTGTGTGTGTGCCTGTGTGTGTTTGTATATATATATGTGTGTGTGTGTGTGTGTGTGTGTGTGTGTGTGTGCATGTGTGTGCGTGTGTGTGTGTGTGTGTGTATGTGTGCGTGTGTGCGTGCGTGCGTGCGTGCGTGCGTGCGTGCGTTTTTGAGAATGTGTGTGACTGCCTTTGGAATTGGGTGCTGGTGGTTTTGAGAGAGTATGAGAGAGGGGGGCGTGCCTATTCACCATGATAGCAATACAAGATAGCGCCATGAACATTATATAAAGGCTGACAATCTGCTGACAGACATCATTGACTGATCATGTCTCCCAGGCGTTGACAAGGAGCAGGGACAGCTGATCAGAGAAAAAGATACAGTTAAAGGCAGGAGAAAGATTCCGTAACGCTGTGTCTGCCTGTCTGAGGCGCTCCATAGGGTTGTGGTGTTCTCGTATTTGCGGAAAGATAGACTGATCTGTAATTCATAAGGATAGGGGTTTTAGACAAAATCCTTTCGATTTTGAGAAGATTGTCAAAAAAACAAACAATTACCATCTGATGTATTTCTTTGATTGCTCCAGTGCTTAATCGATGCGCATCGAAAATGTAAAGTTAATTATTATAATTGTAACATACATTCTTCTGATTGGTGCAATTTGAATTGATCAGAAAGTTCATATTGTCTATGAATATGACATGATCCCATGTATTCCAAGGGATACTTCATAGTTGTTTTTATGTTGGAAAAAACATACTCGTTTGGACAAACGTTGTTGCCTGTAATTCATTTCCATGGATACAAAAACTGGCAAAGAGGAAAGAATTGCCAACAAGACAAAGGAATAAGAAGAAACCACATTGGAATATTGACACGAAATTATATATAGCCCTTTCCTCTCAGTCTGCATGATCATTTTCCTTTATGACTGTTTCAGGGAACAATGTTGCTGAGCGAAACATTTCTGTTGTGCCTTCTGTCTTCCGCCTTGGAGGTATGATTTCACTCGTGATTAAAATTAAAATTAAAATAAAACAACCATAGTCATTTACGTGGTCAAGAAAAAAATCCTTTCATTGCTCGCAGATTGGATTATAAATTTGTTACTGATTCTGTTTTAAATAATATTAGAGATTGTAGTATAATTATGTTCTGTTGCACAATCCGACCATCTGTCGGTTAGCATAACATATAAATTATCTTCATTTCAGCGGGGTCCATCATATTGGAAATGTAATGATAGTTTGTTAAAGGATCATGTCTTTGTTGATGAATTGAATTTGATGTTGGAAGAATGTGAGATACAAGATGAAATAATGGAGGATCACGTTAAATGGGACATGTGTAAGATTAAAATAAGAGAATTCTGTATTCAGTACAGTAAGGACAAAAATAGATGTAAGTTTTACAGACATGTGGAATTTTTGGAAAGTTTGAATGGGATTGATAAAGCCCTTGTTTTAGATCAAGATAATAACGAATTGTTGATGGAAAAAGATAAAGTAAACGTAGAATTGGAAATTTATTCAATACAAGTCCCGAATTAGGTCCCGAATTAAATTTATTGAAGAAGGAGAAAAAATACACAGTATTTTCTCAATATGGAAAAGACACACTCAAACGCGAAAATTATGGATCGTCTGGCTAAAGCAGATGGTCAGGTGATAACAAATCAGGATGATATTTTGACTGAACAAGTACAGTTTTTTAGAAGGAGATACGAAAACAATTTTGAGTTTGATGACAATTTGGTTGAACAGTTTTTGGATGGTGTTAAAGTTCGACAATTAACACAACAGCGGAAGACAGGAATTGATAGTCCGATCACGTTAACAGAATTATCGACATCCTTAAATAAATATGAAAAACAGTTCTATCCTTGGCGGATTATGACATTATTCAGTTATTCTGCAGAAAAACCAAAATGCTGGAGAAAAACTGTCTTTTCTGCAGCATTTCTGCATAATGTCCTCTTTCGCCGAAGCAACGGGTTTTTTCTGGAGCAAAACATTTTACTGCAGTAAAATTGAAATCAAGAATGCTGCAGTAAAACGGTGATGTTGTTATACTGCAGAAAACCTGTTTACACTTTTTCTGCAGCATTTTGTTCTGGCTCATTATAATGTTGGAGCACGTGAGCCACCCTCTGTCGAGAGATGGACTCATCCAGAATTACCAATAGTTACAAACTATTATACTATCCCAGGGGGCGACGAATACAAACGCTACTTTACAAGGTCGTTCGTTTTTCTCCAGAAAAACTGTGACAAATGGAGTCGTGGGAGTAACCAAGACAGACCAGGTCCAGGCAAGTCAATTGTTATCTCCCTTTACCTGTACGAGTCTTCAATTTTCCATTCATATTAGATAGCAGTGAAGACCCCAAATTAATCAATCATCAAAGCAGAAAAGCCATCCTTTTTCTATCCGTGAAGCGAACAGCGAACAAGCGCATGCATGTCTTTGTTTATCCATTTTTCGGTTACAGATATAACTCACGGCTTACACTGTTTGCCAGTTGTCTTCTAACTTTTGTCTCCTTATCTCTTGGTTTCGGACTGAACATAGAGCCTGCGTAAAAAAAGATCGCATATACACATGTATTTCAAATATAGATTTGAATAATGTATAGTTTTCTGTTTGGGCAGATCTGGCAAGTCTGGACGATATTCCATTTTCCCCTGAGCAGATTAGAAGTGCAGAGGTCACACTGGAAGGTAAGTAACAAGTCCTCAAGTTGAGGAGAAACGAAATTATTCTTGAAATGCTTTCCGAGCAAAGTTCATTATTCGTACCATGTATGTTTGTCTCTGTCTGTCCACCGGTAGGTAGACGTACGTGTTAATGTCATGTTTTGATGAGTCATAAATTGAACGTCCCAATAACTTCTTTATTTTTTTCTTTCTTTTTTTGAATTTTATTATTTGTGTTTGTGCGCTGGAAACTACAGACAGTTTTTTTTAATCAGATAAAAGAAATATTGCTTTGCTGCTGAGAGAGAAAACCTCATTGTAATATTTATTTAAATAGAATATGCTCGCACCATCAAAAAGAAAGCGTTATTGTTGTTCGCTGACAAGTGTACTTTTTGTTTGTAATAATCAGCACATGCGGGACTCACATTTTCTGATGTTGCACACATTTGCATCAACTCAAATGATCTCTGTTGCTTAGGTTGCGGGTATGATATCCACGCCGCTGACGATGTTAAGTACGGGCACATTGTGAGCCCAAACTACCCGCACACCTACCATGTGGGACTCAGCTGCACGTGGTACCTGTACGGCTTTCATCGGGTGGATTTCCACTTGTCTGATATTTCACTAAGGAATGGCACAGAGTAAGCTTACACACACACACACACACACACACACACACGCACATACACACACACACACACACATACACACATACTTGTTTTCCCCTCGTTATTGTGACCATTGGCCGGCCCCATCGTTGTTTTGACAGTGCCTGCTGAAGTGACCGTTTGACCAATAGATAAGAAATTCCACATCAAGCTTATTTAAATTGGCCAAAAGTGAATGTGCATAATTACACTCACATACACAAATGAAAATAGCTTTTGGGGATATCATACCCAGGAAATCTCATGAAGATCGGTCTAGTAATTTTCGCGGAATCCCTTTATACGTCCACACATACACACATACACTACGACGCTCGTTCGGATTCCCTCTCTTTGTTAAAACATGTAATCAAAATTTGACAACATGTACAAATGTGAACATTGCATTTTCTATCGACCAGCCAAAGAAGCAAACCTGGCCCGGTATGCGTGTACTTCATACACGTCGAAGAAACCGGAAACATACGTCTTTGTTAGTGCGAATATGAAAAGGATACTCAGCAACTTTCTGGGGAATATGGCCCGATGATTGGAAAAGGGCTGTGTGACCATATCCAAACACAACCTGTGAATGCCCCCACGTTTCTATCAGAATAGCAATATACACATAAAATCTCTTGTGCTTTTACATTTAGTCAAGTACCGTAAAGTACCGAGTATAAGCCCATAACATTGTAAACGCCCATCCCCCACCTTGGAGCAAAATCCGTGCAAAAGGTGAAGTACTGAGTAAACGCCCACCCCTCAATTTGCATGGCTAAAAAAAAATAACGAAAAATCGAGAACAGGGAGAGAACAAAGGAATGCCGAAGAATGTCGTGTCAGAGTGTCTTCTCCTTGCTTTTTGGCGCTTCTTTCCAAGAAAATGCCGAAGCGAAAATCTTACTCAGTAGAATTCAAGAGTTTGGTGACGACAGAAAACAAATTAGGATGTGGCGAGCTAACAGAGATGTCCTGCAGCATGAAGCTAGCAGAGAAAAGCGAAAGTTGAAACTGCACCCTGGTCGGACTGTGAAGTCGGAGGAGTTGGAGGTCACTGATGATACTTTTTGAGTTTCTACCAGAAGAAAGAAGCGAAGGGCGAGTTGTTAGAAAAAAAAGACTTGCAGAGAAAAGCGCGACAGTTAGGGGCGGGTCTGAAACTTCAAGACTTTGATGCGTCAAACATGTGGCTACAAAGGTGGAAAAAAACGGCACCATGTATCCATTCGCCTCTGTACGTCCAGTAACCAGAAGGTGCCGGCAGATTTTGAGGATTTCAGGTTTTTCAAGTTGTTTTTAAATAAAAGCCGTTTTTGTCGAATAGACATGCTTTCAATGTGTTCATTTACGAGTGATGGTGTGTAAGCCTTACGTATGTCTGTCTGCGAGTTTAACAATTTTATAATACACAAAATATCTTCATGTTGTTATATTTAGTCAAGTTTTGACTAAATATTTTAACATCGAGGGGGAATCGAAACGAGGGTCGTGGAGTATGTGCGTGTGTGCGTGTGTGTGTGTGTGTGTAGAGCGATTCAGACTAAACTACTGGACCGATCTTTATGAAATTTGACATGAGAGTTCCTGGGTATGAAATCCCCGAACATTTTTTTTCATTTTTTTGATAAATGTCTTTGATGACGTCATATCCGGCTTTTCGTGAAAGTTGAGGCAGCACTGTCACGCCCTCATTTTTCAACCAAATTGGTTGAAATTTTGGTCAAGTAATCTTCGACAAAGTCCGGACTTTGCTATTGCATTTCAGCTTGGTGGCTTAAAAATTATTTAATGACTTTGGTCATTAAAAATCTGAAAATTGTAAAAAAAAAAAAAAAAATTATAAAACGATCCAAATTTACGTTCATCGTATTTTCCATCATTTGCTGATTCCAAAAACATATAAATATGTTATGTATCGATTGGAGATTGGATTTCCCTTCTTTGAGTCATGTGACGTCAGAGGCCGACAAAACTTTATAATTTGGCTTTTCAGGTTGACCGAAACTTCAAAGGAACTAAAAAACAAAAAACGTCATGTGTTTGATTGCATGTGTGTGTGCTGTTCAATGTCAAAACAACAACAAAGTGAGTACATGACGTGTGTTTTGTAGTTCCTTTGAAGTTTCGGTCAACCTGAAACGCCCAAATATGAAGCTTATGTGTTTGATTGCATGTGGATTGCATGCATGTGTTTGTGTGCTCGTTCAATCGTCAAAACAACAACAAAGTCATAGTACCTGAAAGGAATTCGATCGATACATAAATGTTATTTGCGTGTTTGACCAAAATATGACATTTTACACAGATCTCGACAGTCATTGTTCACCTCGACCGCTAGCGCGGTCTCGGAGAACAATGACTGTCTCGATCTGTGTAAAATGTCATATTTTGGTCAAACACGCAAATAACGTATAATATTCGGATTAAAAACAAGCTCTGAAAATTAAATATATAAAAATTATTATCAAAATTAAATTGTCCAAATCAATGTAAAAACACTTTCATCTTATTCCTTGTCGGTTCCTGATTCCAAAAACATATAGATATGATATGTTTGGATTAAAAACACGCTCAGAAAGTTAAAACAAAGAGAGGTACAGAAAAGCGTGCTATCCTTCTTAGCGCAACTACTACCCCGCTCTTCTTGTCAATTTCACTGCCTTTGCCATGAGCGGTGGACTGACGATGCTACGAGTATACGGTCTTGCTGAAAAATGGCATTGCGTTCAGTTTCATTCTGTGAGTTCGACAGCTACTTGACTAAAATTAATGTTGTATTTTCGCCTTAC
>NC_090247.1:3597172-3604672 GCF_037325665.1 Littorina saxatilis | reverse complement strand
TTCTGCGCGAACTTAGAATCCGGTTTCATTCTAGAATGGACCGGGTCCAGGTTGGAATTCTAACCCTGCGCAAGTACAGGGGTGCCATTCTAGAATGAAACCCTTGTTGCTGGTCCATTCTAGAATCGGCCGTGCGCAAGGTTGGAATTTGGGTCCAAGTTGGAATAGTCATTTCAGTTAGACTATCACACAGCCAAAGCCACAAATGTGGATTTTCTGTTTGTTTTTGTTTTTTGTGTGTTTGGTTGGTTTTTTTTCGGGTTTTTTACACTTTACTCAAAGACATCGTGAATTGGGATTGTGATGTTCTGAAAGTGATTACGATTTTGAGAGACACTCAGCACTGATCGCTACGAACGGAAATTTCCGGACTGACAGTGTTTTGCCGATCTCGCTTGTAACTTTTTATCTTATTCATATACATGAAGTTGGTTTTCAGAATTGTGAAGATATAATGTCAACTTTTTTTTAAACCTGTGAAAACAGCTCTATAACTCACTCTGTCCTTCTGTTGGTCTGTCTGTCGGTTAGTCGGTCTGACCGTCTGTCTGTCTGTCTGTCAAAAGAATTGTCAAAAAACCGGACATTTCCGAGAGGGAGACAGCGCTGACATTGCAAGCGGCCGCAACCGGCTCTCATCACAAAAAGAACTGCCATGCAAACAATACCGCCCTGGTAGTCCCCCTTGCTATGGTCTGCCTTTGTTTATTGCGTACTCAGGAGTGTCAACTTTCTTGACATGACATGACATCGCAAGATCGCCAAAGGATTTTTTTCAGGGGTAGACAAATCAGCCCCATTTTATCAAAGGGAAGGTGCAGGTGGAGATAATTCAAGGTAAGACAACTCTGTCTTACCTACAAACATTACGGCCCCCTTTATTCAAGGGTTTCATTCTAGAATGGCACCCCTGTACTTGCGCAGGGTTAGAATTCCAACCTGGACCCGGTCCATTCTAGAATGAAACCGGATTCTAAGTTCGCGCAGAACATATACATCATTATATGACTCAATGCTGCACCATTCGACAGAAACGCCATGGCTACAATTTGTTAGAAAATCTCTTTGTAACTTAGGTTTTAGTCACGTTTGGCATAACCAATCTACATTAAATGTACACAAATTAAATTTTGCCATTGACAAAAAAACAACAAGAGGAATATATAAGATACTGGACAAAAGAAAAATCAGATACATATTCCAGACTTAAGTTTTATTCTATGATCAGTAAATCTTACGAAATGCAGTCATACTTAATACAAATTAAGAATAATAAACACAGAAAGATGTTAAGCAGATTAAGGACTAGCACACATTGTCTAAAAATTGAAAGTGGAAGACATCAGAATATCCCTAAAGAAAATCGTCTTTGTATTGAATGCAATGTCATAGAAGATGAAATACATTTTCTAGATAAATGCAATAAATATGTTAAATTAAGGGATGAATTTAAAGAAGATGCTTCACATATCAATATGAAATATGCTAACAAAAATCCAAGTAACTTATTTTTAGAAGACGAAGTTCAAGTTCGTCTTGGCAAATTTGTTACGGATTGTTTTAGCATTGTATAATGCATTATTTGTTGTTTGTTGTGTCAATAACTTTACTGGTTCATGACAATAAACATTATTCTATTCTATTCTATTCTACTTACACACACACACACACACACACATACACGCACACGCAAACACACACACACACGCACACACACTCACACACACACCCACACACACACACTCGCACTCACACACACACGCACACGCAAACACACACACATACACACACGCACACACACACACACACACACACACACACACACACACATACACACACACACACACACACACACACACACACACGCACGTGTCTTAGTCTATATTTGTGAGCGCATGTTGTTGCACGCAGAAGCACATACACATATAGGCAGGCACGCACACATACGCAGACATGCAAACTAGTACACAGAGGTACGTGGACAGCGAGAGAAGGCAGACCTACGTGTCATAACTGTAGGTTCCTTTCCATTGCTTTCCTGCCTATCTGTCGCTCTCTCAGGAATGCATTTGAAGTCAGTGATCTGACGTTTATGTTCAAACCGTGTCAACACGTGAATACAGATGTTGGCAGAACCATTAAATTTGTAATCGTACCACTGAAAAAAAAATGAGCATTGCGTTTTTCATAACATTGTTTTTACTTTTAATGATTCCATCACAGATACAGGGCTAACACACACACACAAAGTGAACAACCTGAAGGGCCAGGGTCCATCACGGCGCCCCCACCCCCCTCTGAAGCCAGTTTTTTTTTTAATTATCTTGAAGGGACAAAAAACAACGTTTTACTTTAAGAATCCGGATTGTCCGGTTTTAAACGTTTTTAAAAACCGGATTTCCGGCGAGAAACAGAAAGGTATTAGCCTTGCAGAAACTCTCACGAAGACCAACGGCAACCCTTCCGCATTCACACAAAGAGACAGGCAGACAAAGAGACCAATCCACCGACAGATAACAGAGAAAACCATCCTGTTTGAAGACTGTTGTTGGTTTTGTGCTGATAAAAAGTCAGATTTTCCGATTAAATCAAATGTTACAGACAACATTAATGTTATATCATTATCATTTTCGGATTAACAAAATGTATAGTTGTATTGTGTTCGTGTGGAAATATGCCAAACGTGAAACAGGTCATTGAAAGGATATAACACACTTTAAAACGTTTGACTTGACCGCTCGCCGATCGATCGCCGACAATTCCAGCTTTTAAAGCAATGTACATGTAAATACCAATCGCACTACGACATTTTATGCGTTCCGAAACAGAAATTAGTCCTTACTGAAGCAATAGCGTCCTTTTAATCTGGATAGAAACCAAAAACTCATAAACAAAAAGAGGACACAACAGGAACCAGTTTTGGTATGTTCTTCATCAATATTTTGGCAGCAATAAACTGCCTTATCCAGGATGATATGAAACCAAAAACGACAGAGAAAAATAGCAAAGTTTGCCCTGAATCGCGTCAAGTTCACCAGGTGGTCAGCGTTGATCCGGTTATTCCCCTTGAATTTGTGTATGGTAGTTTATCCTGGGGATAAATGTTTATTTGTCAACATTACCTTAATTTCAAGATGACCCGTCTTCTTTGAGTCGAGTTGCAGTCGCATAACACATGTCGGTATGTGCGAAATCATGATAGGGTAGATTGGGCTCTTGTATTCCACATCTCGTTGTATGAATGGTTCACCACATTTGAGAGCATCTGATAACAAACCCAAAAACTGATGATAACAGAAAACCGATTAATATACTTACCCAACTCACATATAGCAATTTACTTCAGTCTTGTGCCAGGACACTGCAATGGATCACCTTGGTAACAAGGGAGGCAACTCAAAAAAAAAAGAGCTACCTTGACCTATAAACAGGACAACATGCTACTGAAAAATCGATTCTAATGACAACTTTAATTAGCAAACGTATTAATCCCAGCGAAGCTGGAAGTATCCCACAATTGCTATACTGTAGTGTTTGCCCTTTATTCTCTCCAGTATTACTTGTACATTGTTGTACTTTGCCCTGCCTCCATTTGTTTTTATTTGGTGTTAGGGCGGTCCCTAATTAAGCCCGAACTCGACTTTGCATAGTATTTTTAACGACAATCAGTGCAGCTTCACGAAGTATACTGCTCGTAGTCGACTTTGCATAGTCTTTTTAACGACAATCAGTGCAGCTTCGCGAAGTATACTGCTCGTAGTCGACTTACCATAGTCTTTTTAACGACAATCAGTGCAGCTTCGCGAAGTATACTGCTCGTAGTCGACTTACCATAGTCTTTTTAACGACAATCAGTGCAGCTTCGCGAAGTATACTGCTCGTAGTCGACTTACCATAGTCTTTCTAACGACAATCAGAGCAGCTTCACGAAGTATACTGCTAGTAGTCGACTTTTCATAGTCTTTTTAACGACAATCAGAGCAGCTTCACGAAGTATACTGCTAGTAGTCGACTTTTCATAGTCTTTTTAACGACAATCAGAGCAGCTTCACGAAGTATACTGCTCGTAGTCGACTTTGCATAGTCTTTTTAACGACAATCAGTGCAGCTTTGCTAAGTAAATTGCTCGTAGTCGACTTTGCATAGTCTTTTTAACGACAATCAGTGCAGCTTCACGAAGTATACTGCTCGTAGTCGACTTTGCATTGTCTTTTTAACGTCAGTCAGTGCAGCTTCACGAAGTATACTGCTCGTAGTCAACTTCGACGAGTTAAGGACAGGTATAAAAAAAAAGAATGTTTGCCGCAATTGATAAACATACTCACGGAGGTACTGAAGACTAAACCTGGACCCAGAAGACAACATGTAACCCGTTCGGAATGAGATGGTTAGGGCCTGGTTTTGTTGAATGGACACTGTTAAAAAAAGCAGATGTAACATATTGTGAATGTTTTCAGAGAGATTTTTTTAAGAAGGAAGACATTTGGTTTTGTAATCTCTCTTGCACACAAACACACCAATACACACACACACGCACGCACGCACTCACGCACACACATACATACACACACACACACACACACGCACGCACACACACACACACACACACACACACACACACACACACACACACACACACACACACACACACACACACACACACACCAACATACACACGCACTAACGCGCGCGCATGAAATGCCCTTTGATCTAAAACCTACTTTCTCCCAAAAGAGAGCTATTTTAATGCACAGCTGTTTATTAAAAAGAAACATAACTCAATATTGACGGACTGTGTGTTGGTATCTTCTGCTATGGTCTGTTGAGACAGAGATATCAAAATCGAGACCGGAGGTTGAAATTTTGATATCACTGTCAAAACAGACCAATAGCAGAAGATATCATCACGCAGTCAGTCAATGTTAGATATATTGCTAATTCTCTGGACATTTTGTATTTAGTGTAAAGAAATTATAAAATTAATTGTCTCAGTTTTGGCTGTTCCATATCCCTCCCTCTGACTATTATTTCTTTTTATATTTAGTCAAGTTTTGACTAAATATTTTAACATCGAGGGCGAATCTGTGTGTGTGTGTGTGTGTGTGTGTGTGTGTGTAGAGCGATTCAGACTAAAATACTGGACCGATCTTTATGAAATTTGACATGAGAGTTCCTGGGTATGAAATCCCCGAACGTTTTTTTCATTTTTATATTTAGTCAAGTTTTGACTAAATACTTTAACATCGAGGGGGAATCGAAACGAGGGTCGTGGTGTATGTGCGTGCGTGTGTGTGTGTGTGTGTATGTGTGTATGTGTATGTGTGTACGTGTGTACCCATGTTTCCACAGGTTTGGTTGCCTAAATCACCATAAGGCAACTATCCACACGTGGATGGCAACCTAAACTCTGGATGGCAACCTAATTGTGTGGATGCTCGCTTCATTTAACACCGTTAAATTGACTTTTTTGACGGAAAGAATGTCATAACAATGTTCAAAATGACATTCTTTCCGTCCTCTATAGGCGACGAAATAGGTCACATTTTGTGCATTTTTTAGTGCAAAATTCTTCGATGCCGGAGCGAGTACTGCACCCAGTGCTGTTGTAGTGCAAGTGCACTAGAAAGGCACTGCACCCAGTGCCGCCTCTTAGGTAACCATCCACACACATAGGTGTGTGTGTGTGTGTGTGTGTGTGTGTGTGTGTGGAGCGATTCTAAACTACTGGACCGATCTTTATGAAATTTGACATGAGAGTTCCTGGGTATGAAATCCCCGAACATTTTTTTTCATTTTTTTGATAAATGTCTTAGATGACGTCATATCCGGCTTTTCGTGAAAGTTGAGGCGGCACTGTCACGCCCTCATTTGTCAACCAAATTGGTTGAAATTTTGGTCAAGTACTCTCCAATGAAGATCGGAGTTCGGTATTGCATTTCAGCTTGGTGGCTTAAAAATTATTTAATGACTTTGGTCATTAAAAATCTGAAAATTGTAAAAAAAAATAAAAATTTATAAAACGATCCAAATTTACGTTTATCTTATTCTCCATTATTTGCTGATTCCAAAAACATATAAATATGTTATATTCGGATTAAAAACAAGCTCTGAAAATTAAATATATAAAATTTATTATCAAAATTTTTTTTTCGAAATCAATTTAAAAACACTTTCATCTTATTCCTTGTTGGTTCCTGATTCCAAAAACATATATATATAATATGTTTGGATTAAAAACACGCTCAGAAAGTTAAAACGAAGAGAGGTACAGAAAAGCGTGCTATCCTTCTCAGCGCAACGAATACCCCGCTCTTCTTGTCAATTCCACGTGCACTGCCTTTGCCACGGGCGGTGGAGTGACGATGCTACGAGTATACGGTCTTGCTGCGTTTAGTTTCATTCTGTGAGTTCGACAGCTACTTGACTAAATATTGTATTTTCGCCTTACGCGACTTGTTTTGATAAATGTCTTTGATGACGTCATATCCGGCTTTTCGTGAAAGTTGAGGCGGCACTGTCACGCCCTCATTTTTCAACCAAATTGGTTGAAATTTTGGTCAAGTAATCTTCGACGAAGCCCGGACTTCGGTATTGCATTTCAGCTTGGTGGCTTAAAAATTAATTAATGACTTTGGTCATTAAAAATCTGAAAATTGTAAAAAAAAATAAAAATTTATAAAACGATCCAAATTTACGTTTATCTTATTCTCCATCATTTGCTGATTCCAAAAACATATACATATGTTATATTTGGATTAAAATCAAGCTGTGAGAATTAAATATATAAAAATTATTATCAAAATTAAATTGTCCAAATCAATTTAAAAACACTTTCATCTTATTCCTTGTCGGTTCCTGATTCCAAAAAACATATAGCTATGATATGTTTGGATTAAAAACACGCTCAGAAAGTTAAAACAAAGAGAGGTACAGAAAAGCGTGCTATCCTTCTTAGCGCAACTACTACCCCGCTCTTCTTGTCAATTTCACTGCCTTTGCCATGAGCGGTCGACTGACGATGCTACGAGTATACGGTCTTGCTGAAAAATGGCATTGCGTTCAGTTTCATTCTGTGAGTTCGACAGCTACTTGACTAAATATTGTATTTTTGCCTTACGCGACTTGTTGTTCACTCTTTTCTTGTACTTTTCAGTATTTTAAAATGTCTTCCCTTTCACAAAGTCTTTAGTCACTTGCTCAACTAAATTCTGGGATAATTACATTTTCACATATATTTGTTTGTTTTTAAATTTAGGTGTTTTTACATTTAGTCAAGTTTTGACTAAATGTTTTAACGTCGAGGGGGGAATCGAGACGAGGGTCGTGGTGTATGTGTGTGTGTGCGTGCGTGTGAGCGTGTGTGTGTGTGTATGTGTGTGTTTGTGTGTGTGTGTGTGTGTGTGTGTGTGTGTGTGTGTGTGTGTGTGTGTGTGTGTGTGTGTGTGTGTGTGTGTGTGTGTGTGTGTGTGTGTGTGTGCGTGTAGAGCGATTCAGACCAAA
>NC_090247.1:3574732-3596972 GCF_037325665.1 Littorina saxatilis | reverse complement strand
ACATTGAAGGTGGGCGTCCAGGGACCTGTAGGTTGAGCGTCCGTGGGGAGCCATGAGGAGTATGTCCAGGCACTAACAGATACTTGGTGAGTCGATCAGTCAACGAGCTAATTACCCGTCAATCAACCAGTCAGTCAATCCATCAGTTAGTCAGGCAGTGTGGCACGTAGTAAACTTCTCCACCACAGTCACTTCGTTGTTTAGTTTTCAGTCTTAGTGATCAAGGTCTCGAATCAGTTAAAAGCTACGCAGGCGAACAATGACACACCCGAAGGTTAAGCGGAAAGAACTACAGAATAAATTCAGCAACAAGCAGGTTGATGCCACAACTCCTGATTGCTTCACCAAATCCTTTATGGAAGGTAGAAAACAACATATTGTCCTAATGCTGACTTTACTGGACTACCCAGACCTTTAACCGAGTTACACGTAAAAGCATGCCAACTATACACTGTAGGCTACTTATATTCATTACCCTACCGCACAAGTAAAAATTCTGAAACAGTTAGACTGGTAACGTTCCCAAATTCAGACCAAAAAAAGAAAAAAAGGTAGGTTATTGAAACGTTTATTTAGGACAATTAATTTATTAATTTTAAGTTTTGTCATAAATCAACCGAATCCTACATCAGAGCACATAAACTGCATGCAAGTCTTGGAATTGGCCTTATGGTGCGCCGGCGAAGATGTTCAACCCAATACCGTGCCAGAATACCCACACTGTCCCAGCCGTCCAGATATGGCCCCTTATGCTTTTGCGGTGTTGTTAAATCGAAGCCAATGCCACTGCATTAAAAAGCGCAAACATGTCGTGATATAAGACTTTTGGGTCGGCGACGATGCTGTTTCCGATTTCTACAACATAGCATGCAAACCCCATGATGTCCTGCTACGGGACCTGCTGGATTGTAGAAGACTTTGCGACAAACCATGCGCAGGATCGTACAAATCATACAATGTTTACATCTTGAACTTACCGCTTGCACGACGACGTTCTACCGGATTCTGAAGAAGACGATATATAACGTACCTAAATCTCAATATTGAGTAACGGGAGCGTGGAAGATTTTCAATCGTATTTTATGTCAATGCCTTAATGTGTGTGGCTCCTCTGGAGCAGCGAAGATTATCAGCTAAATCCTTAGCCAGAAGATACAAACTACATAAGGATAAGGATAAGGATAAGATTTTATATAGTCCATGAGGGTAACCTCACAGAAATTCGGGCTGCTTTCTCCCTGGGGAAAGCGAGCTGCCATACAGTATACGGCGCTACCCATTTTTTTTTTCCTGCATGCGTGTATTCATGTTTCCAAGCCCTGAGACTTAATGCCGTGTGAGATGGAATTTTTTTTACACTTTATTTCAAGTCACACGGGTATTTGGTGAACATTTTTATCTATGCCTATACAATTTTGCCAGGAAAGACCCTTTTGTCAATCGTGGGATCTTTAACGTGCACACCCCAATGTAGTATACACGAAGGGACCTCGGTTTTTCGTCTCATCCGAAAGACTAGCACTTGAACCCACCACCTAGGTTAGGAAAGGGGGGAGAAAATTGCGGCCTGACCCAGGCCTGAACACGCAACCTCTCGCTTCCGAGCGCAAGTGCGTTACCACTCGGCCACCCAGTTCACCCAGTTATACATAACTGTCCTAATATGTATAATCCTGTTTACATATCGAAAACGTTCAACTAATGTCCTGATATGCGTGGTACTAATGTGTCAGCAAAGACGATAAACATTCTTTGATCTCCAGCTCACCAATTTTGTGTTTGTTTGATCCTTTCGCAGGTAAGAAACTTTGAGATGTCAAACTGATTTGCGGAGAGCTTGTTATGGCAAGAATGTTGAGACAGGAAGATAAAAACAACCAATCAACATAAATAATTACATGAAACGATCCCATGTTTGTGAGTGTTAGAGGATCACACAACAGAAGAAGACGAGTTTCGTTGTACCCCGATGGCAAATGACACGACGAATACAGATTTCAACAACTGCAGAGATACAATAAATCAAAAATATACTCATGACATTAATTGAATACATTAATACAATGTGCGTGTAAAGATAAAGCGTTATCGCGTGAATCAAGGAGCGATTTCAAAAGCAATAAATCAAGATTGAATAAATATCTCATACTACTAATTCTTTAATGCGCTCATAACGATCGAGATGGATGCTTTCCAGCGGAATTTTTGACGCAGCCATTCACGATCGAACAGGAGAGATATAATCGAGCACCTTTTTTTTTTAATTTGAAAATCATAGGTTTGGTGAATTTGACTTTGCATGACCGAAAGGGTTCTACACTCACCAGAATCAATCAAAGTTCTAATGATGAACTAGAACACTTAGTGCACCATTGGGTTAACTTCCGGTAAAACACTGATGACAAATGCGCACTGGAGCTTTCATTGACACAGAAGCCATACCAGAAACGTCGATTAGATAGCAATTATGAATGACAACTGTCACTATTTTCAACAACTGTCACTATTTTCAACAACTGTCTTTATTTGTCGTATAAGAGTGGCGTCCCCTGTTGTCCCTAGCGGAAACTGATTGTAATGAGTACACTGGTACTTTTCCTTGATACAAGTTTGTGTATGTGTGTGTGTGTGTGTGTGTGTGTGTGTGTGTGTGTGTGTGTGTGTGTGTGTGTGTGTGTGTGTGTGTGTGAATGATAATGCGTGGACAGGAATAGCATCAACATGTTAAACGTTTCATTCAACTGGCCAAATGTATCAACCCTTGCGTCTCTGTCCCTGTCTTTGTCTGAATCTCTCTCTCTCTGTCTGTCCCTCTCTGTCTCTCTCTTTCTCTCTCAATTTCACTCTCTTTCCCTGTCTATATCTCTCTCTCTCTCCCTGTCTATCTCTCTCTCTCATGTTGTCGGTTAAAATAAAGATAGTTATTTTCTTCTCTCTCTCTCTCTCTCTCTCTCTCTCTCTCTCTCTCTCTCTCTCTCTCTCTCTCTCTCTCTCTCTCTCTCGCTCTCTCTCAATCTCTCTCTCTCTCTATCTATCTATCTATCTATCTATCTATCTATCTATCTATCTCTATCTCTTTGAAGTTAAAGAATCTAAACTACCTGCCGCTAGTTAAACAGTTACAGTTTAATAAGACTGTAATGATGTACAAAGTATATCATGGCGAAGTGCCCAACTATATTCAGGACCTATTTCATAGTCACCGAAACGGCAAAAGGTACGGGTCTATCAATTTTCTACCACCAATACCTAGGATTGATCTGTTCAAAACTAGTCAAGCCTTCTCTGGCTCTATGGTGTGGAACTCCATTCCGTCTGTAATAAGATCATTAACCTCACTAAAGAGTTTTAAACAAGCTCTGCATAATCATTATATGTCTACCTAGATGGCTACTAATCTTAAGATGTGCAAGTAGCTGTCAACAATGGGCAAACCTTTATGAATTACAAAAATATGTTCTTTATTACATGTATTATGTGGAATTTATGTTGCGATTTTCCATCATCATCATCAACATCATCATCATTATCATCAATCATCATCATCATCATCGTGCATCATCATCATCATCATCATCATCATCATCATCATCATCATCATCATCATCATCATCATCATCATCATCATCATCATCACCATCATCTTCATCATCTTCATCATTTACACCATATAATCATTGTAAGCATTAGTGTAAACGTTGGTATTGTGTGAATTTTACCGTCGATCACTTTACATGTGTAACCTTAAATTAACATGTTGCATGTTTCGCTTTTGATTTGAATGTTGCTTACGTTGTCATTTTGTTGTTTGTGTTTATTTTCTTGTTTGCTTACTTGTCGATTGTTTGCGGGGTCGTTCGTTTAATTTGTTTATTTGTCATGTTGCTTTACTTGTTTATCATTTATTAGACATTTGTATTAGAAGTAAGGAACGGTTGTAAGAAAAGGCGTCGCCTTAAACCTCTATCCTTGAAAAATAAAGTTCCATCATCATCATCATCATCATCATCATCATCTCTCTCTATCTCTCTCTCTCTCTCTCTCTCTCTCTCTCTTTCTCCCTGTCTCTCTCTCTCTCTCCCTCTCTCTCTATCTCTCTCTCTCCCTCTCTCTCTCTCCCTGTCTCTCCCTGTCTCTCTCTCTCTCTGTCTCTCTCTCTCTCCCTCTCTCTCTCTCCCTCTCTCTCTCCCTCTCTCTCTCCCTGTCTCTCCCTCTCTCTCTCCCTGTCTCTCCCTCTCTCTCTCCCTGTCTCTCCCTCTCTCTCTCTCTCTCCCTCTCTCCCTCCCTCTCATGGTGCACAGTTTTTGAATGATTATATGGAGCTATTTATTTTATTATTGGCTGATGATGTTCTTCTATTATCTGAGACTGTTGTTGGTCTACAGACGCAGTTGAATAATGTGCAACATGCAGCATCAAATTTACACCTTAAAGTAAATATGAATAAGAGTAATATTGTTGTTTTTCGGAAGGGTGGATACTTGAGTGTAAGAGAGAAATGGAAGTATGATGGAAAGATAATGCCAGTGGTTAATGTTTATAAGTATTTAGGAATATTGTTCTCCACAAAACTCAGTTTTACCGCCACTTGTTGTGACCTTGCAAGCAAAGCGAAAAACGCATTGTTGTGTATATTACAAAATGTGTCCAAGCTTGGTAATAATAATTTGAAAGTTTATTTAAAATTATTTGATTCTCAGGTTTTGCCAATTGCAATATATGGAGCTGAACTGTGGGGTCTTGAGAATTGACTAAATGTAAAAAGCAGCTAATTAGATGTAATTGCAACCGGATTTTCTTGACATTTTCAAGACTTATGATATGAACTGCATTGCCGGACAATACATTTTGCAATTGCAAAACAAGTTTCGTGCCCTTTGCATATAATTCCCTTCTTTCTGTGTTTATTCGGCGGCTTTCCTTTCTCGTCAAAATTGAAATGAAACGTAAAGCGAGAAGAGGAGGAAAACACCCACACACCCTCTCTCTCTCTCTCTCTCTCTCTCTCTCTCTCTCTCTCTCTCTCTGAGAATGTGGGTAGGGTCAGTGTTTGGGTAAGTTTGAGAGTGTGTTTAGGAGGCATTGTGTGTTTGTGTGTATATGTACATGCAAGTGGTTGTGCGCTCGTGTATGTATGTGTAAATGCATTTTCGTTCTTGCGTGCGTGCGTACGTGCGTGTTTATGTATGTGTGTGTGTGTATGGGTGTGTGTGTACCCATATTTCCACAGGTTTGGTTGCCTAAATCACCATAAGGCAACCATCCACACGTGGATGGCAACCTAAACTCTGGATGGCAACCTAATTGTGTGGATGGTCGCTTCATTTAACACCGTTAAATTGACTTTTTTGACGGAAAGAATGTCATAAGAATGTTAAACTCTGGATGGCAACCTAACTGTGTGGATGGTCGCTTCATTTAACACCGTTAAATTGACTTTTTTGACGGAAAGAATGTCATAACAATGTTCAAAATGACATTCTTTCCGTCCTCTATAGGCGACGAAATAGGTCAAATTTTGTGCATTTTTTAGTGCAAAATTCTTCGATGCCGGAGCGAGTACTGCACCCAGTGCTGTTGTAGTGCAAGTGCACTAGAAAGGCACTACACCCAGTGCCGCCTCTTAGGTAACCATCCACACTTTAGGTGTGTGTGTGTGTGTGTCGGTGTGTGTGTGTGTGCGTACGTGCGTGCGTGTGTGTATGGTGTGTGTGTGTGTGTGTGGGTGTGTGTGGGTGTGCGTACGTGCGTGCGTGTGTGTGTATGTGTGTGTGTGTGTGTGTGTGTGTGCGTGTGTGTGTGTGTTAGCATGGCAAGGATGATATTTTCATTCACGTTCACTGCGTCACTTGGGAATTAAAGTCGCTTCCTCCCAGTGTAAAGTTGGCAGCAACAGAGTCACGCTACCAACGTGTGTGCATATTTAGGTAGTCAGCCATCTGCACTTCTGGAACAATGATAGAGACCTTTACTTGCCAGTGGTGACACGGGGGTCAGGCATATATACCGTTTGTGAGTCGGCACATAACCTTGACGCGTGTCAGTCCCAGCCAAGATTTGAACTCGTGACCAGTGGATCACAAGTCTAGTGCTCTGTCAACTGAGCTACTGGCCCCCAAGGGCAAAAAGCAAACAAAGCGTTGCTGGTTCGATCTCGAACAATAAGCATCCGGAAAGAAAAATGTTTCACATGCATTTCCTCATAGAGTCGAGATAATCGATATCTTTTGTGAAACAATTCAAACTTTCTTCAGCAGTCAAAAGAACTTTGCTAAATAGCCATAAGCTCAGTCAAAGCTGGGGCCGGCTGCGGATTGTCTCAGTTCAGCTCTAAGCTGAATCAGTGAATGTCATCTGTTGGGTGACAAGACAGCATGGGTTGCTGTTCCTTGGTGCTAGTGTCAGTATCCAGAGTGATGTATTATTGTGAACCGATTTGTTCAAGACAGCATCATAAGTGAAATATCAGTGTTTCTGTTCACCGGAAAATTTGCGGCATTTTACTGGGTACAAAAATACACATACCGGAAGTGAAACCGTCAATCGGTTAGACGTACCCGTTTGCTTGAATGTGACATTTTTGCGGTATCAAAGTGTAGATAGTTCCATATGTAATCAGAGCATAAGTTAACTGGTTTCCAAATTCCCTGTGATCAGATTTAGAGAGATCTAGCCTAGAGATGTATGGCTTTACAAAACACCTTGCGCTATCACTGGGCAATTGGCCCCAAGCCAATGTTCTTACGACAGTTGTAACACTAACGGATCAATGAACACTGTCCTGTGTCCAGTGGCATTGCATTGGCGGATTATTGGTTGGAACCAAGCCGTTGGACAACAAGTAAGCAGTAATTGTATGTTATCTGTGGGGATGACCGATCATATATGATCAGCAGTGATCCTATGTTGATCTTATCATTGAGGATGAAATACGCGGGTGGGATGGAAAACGGTTGTAACACGTCATCTTCTCATTTGGTTGACAGAGTTCCATTGTCT
Source organism: Littorina saxatilis (assembly GCF_037325665.1). Taxonomy (NCBI): domain Eukaryota; kingdom Metazoa; phylum Mollusca; class Gastropoda; order Littorinimorpha; family Littorinidae; genus Littorina; species Littorina saxatilis. The sequence continues at coordinate 3,589,973 of NC_090247.1, read as the reverse complement.
GTTTTCACAACTTGTTGGACCCCGTGACCCAGCATAATTAACAGTCCCAAGGTGAAGGTCGTACGTTTGGGGTGGTGGGGGACATGAACTTCCGGTCATAAAACACGTGAAGGGGACACGTACAAACTTCCCTGCAACGGGAAATGCTTTAAAAACAGATTCAGCACATAAAACCCCTGAAGTTTGTGACCCCCCCCCCCCCACCCCCAGCAAGAAAAACACACTGTGTGGTATATTTTAATGGAGAGCATACATTTCTGGTTCTGTCATTTTGTCATATTCAAATAAAAATATCTTATTTCTGTTCAAAGCAATACGCCGCAGGTAACAATCAGTTCTTTTCATTAAAAGTAGATTTAAACGATGTTGTTCGGATTTATTTTCTTCATAAGATTTGCAGAAATAGCCATGCCAGCTTCAACAATTTCTGGACTTTTAAAGCAGTCCTTAATGTTACCTTTCGCACACCTTCTTACAAAAAAATCGGCAGCTCCGCGGCAAAGTGTTTAGGCGATTTCAGATAAGTTTCGGAATTTCGCCAACTGCAATTGCCGACGCCTTTCAACATCCTCGGTTTATGTTATAATTTGGAGTCAGTTTGTTGTCATGAAATAGGCAACTTCCCTCGAAAGTGTTATTATAAGTTATTTCTAACATGCTGACTGTTAGCAAATGATAGCAGACAAGTCGAGAAAATGGATATCAAGCATGAGCCGGCAGCCGAATGCTGATATCTTTTTAGAGACATGTCTGTTATCATTTGCTAACGATCAACATATTAGAAATAACGGTTTTATTACCCCGTAGGACCAACAGAAATTTCGAAGCGACCCCGCGAATTAGACAGAATAACGGCAATGGGAACTTGATAGCTCCTTCTTCTTCTTCTTCTTCTTCTTCTGCGTTCGTGGGCTAAAACTCCCACGTACACTCGTGTTTTTGCACAAGTGGAATTTACGTGTATGACCGTTTTTACCCCGCCATTTAGGCAGCCATACGCCGCTTTCGGAGGAAGCATGCTGTGTATTTTTGTGTTTCTATAACCCACCGAACTCTGACATGGATTACAGGATCTTTCCCGTGCGCACTTGGTCTTGTGCTTGCGTGTACACACGAAGGGGAATAAGCCACTATAGCAGGTCTGCACATAAGTTGACCTGGGCGATCGGACAAATCTCCACTCTTAACCCACCAGGCGGCCGTGGCCGGGATTCGAACCCTCGACCTTCCGATTAAGAGGCCGACGTCTTACCATCCCGCCACAGCGTCCGTCGTTGATCGCTCCAATCTGATCATGTCTGTCAGTCAAAGCATTCTCGTGACCTGGGTAAGCTAATCACTCACATGGCGTGATGAATATATATAAACAGGGGAAATGCGTCAACACAACCATTTCACAAGACAAACCATGTTGAAGATAGGTTTCAGTGCCTTCGATTTTTCTTGTCCACAGAGAGCGACAGATTTAGAATCGACGCCAGACAAATAAGAAATGACGTGAAGATAGTTTTGAGGTTTATTGAGTGACGCAATTTCATTTCATCCTTCAGAACTTTGACAATCACATTTTCAAGTGAGCGTATAAGGCTTTGCACACTCTGAGGGTGGTTGGTGCCTCGCCGTTCTGTAAAACACCCACAGACAAACTGTCTTTTTGGTATGTTTAAGATAAAAAGTGTAACATCTGACAGCATTGGAAGTGTAGTTCTTAAGAATACATCACGCTGATATTGTTAATTACATTTTGTACTTTGTCTTGTTTATTTTTAGCTTGATAAACAAAACGGGTCCCTGCCTGAACGTTAGGACATTTAGCGGGTCACCTAGAATCAGTCTTTATTGGCACAAAAAAAGCCCAAGGGTGCACTGCAAAATAATGGTAATACATTTCTTTTGTATGCCTCATTCACGAACCAAGTTTTTACTTAGTTAGCGGTGTTTTGTCTCATGGGTACCTCCACATTGCTGCTTTTTTTCTCTCCATAAAGTTGGTATCTTGAGGTGTGGAAATAATGTCTGTGCAATATTTATTATATATAATATTTATTATATATATATTACAATATAATATTCAACAGTTTGAGTATTTCATAAAACCAAGGCGTTGTCTCACAGCCCCATTTGGATGGGTGGAAAAGTCTAGTGATGTCAAGGTTTGCCTTACCATTGGTAGGCTAGGGGTTCGAAACCCAGCTGGAAGGATGAGGTTTGAGTTATTTGCCTATCGCCCAGGTCAACTTGTATGCAGACCAGCTAGTACCGTATCCCGTTCATGTGTACACGCAAGCACAAGACCAAGCACCCACGAACAAGATAGTTTTATCCATGTCAGAGTTCGGTTGATTTCAGATACGCATAAAGCCCCCAAAAAGGGAGTATGACTGTCTAAATTGTGTGGTAAAATTGGCCATACGCGTGAAAGCCAACTCGTGCAAAATACGAGTGTACACGGGAGAAGAAAAAGAAGATGTTTGGTGTGGTAGTTAAACATGTTAAAGAAAAAACAGATAGCTTGCTTAGGGGCCGTACAGGAGTATAATACGCACTATTTGTTTCAAATGCAGATTAAGACATACAGTTGTCGTAACTAGAGTATTTGGTATACACACATAACCCCACAGTAAGTCTAACCTACTTAATTACCAATATCCTGAATAGCGTTCTAACTAGCTATCATCAACTGCTTTCTCCATCTGCTCATCTGCCACTGTCTATGTCTCCCTCAGTATCTGTCTCTGTCTTCGTCTCCCTCATTATCTGTCTCTGTCTTCGTCTCCCTCATTATCTGTCTATGTCTTCTTCTCCCTCATTATCTGTCTATGTCTTCTTCTCCCTCATTATCTGTCTCTGTCTTCGTCTCCCTCAGTATCTGTCTTTGTCTTCGTCTCCCTCAGTATCTGTCTCTGTCTTCTCCCTCCCTCCTTCTTCTCCACAATGAATGACCTTCTTGGCTGCTCTTCTGCTTCTCCCTTGCCCAACAACATCGACCCCTCCAAACTGTCTCAAGCTTTCTCTGATTACTTCCATAACAAGATCCAAACCATCCGTGACAAACTAGACAAAATCCCACACCAAAACTCTGAAACTCCTCCTGCATTTACAGGCACTCCCTTCACACACTTTCAGCCTCTCACTCTCACTGACCTGGAGAAAGTCCTCAAAGAAATGACCTTGAAAACCTGTGACCTTGACCCTCTTCCCACACAACTCTACTCTGACTGTCTTCCTGAACTCCTCCCTTCTATTCTCAAAATCATCAACACTTCTCTGCAAACAGGCACTGTCCCCAACTCCTTTAAGACTGCTATTGTCAAACCTCTACTGAAGAAACCATCGCTTGACCCAAACACCCTCAGCAACTACCGCCCTGTCTCAAACCTTTCCTTCATTTCCAAACTCCTTGAAAGAGTCGTCCTGAAACAACTCAACTCTCACCTTCTTTGCAACAATCTTCTCTCTCCGCTTCAATCTGCCTATCGTCCTCACCACTCCACCGAAACTGCCCTTCTCAAAATCACTAATGATCTCCTCCTTGCCACGGACCAAGCTGAAATCTCTGCCGTTGCTCTACTTGATCTATCAGCGGCCTTTGACACAGTCGACCACAACATCCTCCTTCAACGCCTTCAGCACACCTTTGGTATCCATAGCACAGCTCTTTCTTGGTTCTCTTCTTATCTTACCGACCGCTACCAGACTGTTTCGATTGACAAACTGAACTCTGACCCCATCAGGCTTGAGTGCGGAGTCCCTCAGGGCTCAGTCCTTGGGCCTGTACTATTTACTCTCTACACTCAACCTCTTGACCACATCCTTGACCGACACAACGTTCTCCACCACTCTTTTGCCGACGACTCTCAACTTCACAACAGCTCTTCCCCTGACCAGTCTGAATCTCTTCTTTCCTCTATCTCTGACACTATCACTGACGTGCAGAATTGGATGACAGAAAACAAACTTCAGCTCAATAGCAACAAAACTGAAGCTATCCTAATAGGCACTACATCCAAACTCTCCAAAGCCACCTCCGACTCTCTTCAACTCTCTGACTCTTCTGTCCCTCTGTCTTCTGCTGTCAAAAACCTCGGAGTCACTCTAGACAACACCCTTTCCATGAAACAACACATCTCTTCTGTCTCTCGCACCTGCTACTTCCAACTCCGCCGCATCGCCACTATCCGCAAATACCTCACCACAGATGCTACCGCCAAACTGGTCACTTCCACCATTCTCTCACGTCTTGACTATTGTAACTCTCTCTTGGCGGGTCTTCCCTCTTCTTCTATCTCTCGTCTCCAACGCATTCAAAATAGCTCTGCCCGTCTTGTCCTGCGAAAGAAAAAGAGAGATCATATCACCCCCCTCCTAAATCAGCTCCACTGGTTGCCCGTTCCTGCCCGTATCACCTACAAAATCAACACTCTCACCTACAAATGCCTCCATGGTCTCGCCCCTGCCTATCTCTCCGACTCTCTTTCTCTCTATGTCCCTTCACGAACACTCAGATCATCTGCCGACTCCCTCAAGCTCAACATCCCCCACACCAAACTCAAAACAGCAGGTCAACGCTCATTTTCTTTCCAAGCACCTAGCCAATGGAACACACTACCTCTCCCCCTCCGCCAACAACAGTCCCTCGAATCATTCAAATCTGCACTCAAGACATTCCTTTTTTCCAAATAATCCATGCATTATACACTGCCCACCCCATCCCACCCTGAATAACTGTACATATTTTAATGTTTGATGGTGTGTGTGTGTGCTAGTGACTTTAAGTCTCCGTGTGTGTGAACGAGTGTATGTGCGCCTTGAGTCGCCTGTTGGTGAGATATGTGCGCGTTATAAATATTCGTATTATTATTATTATCTGTCTATGTCTTCGTCTCCCTCATTATCTGTCTATGTCTTCGTCTCCCTCATTATCTGTCTATGTCTTCTTCTCCCTCATTATCTGTCTCTGTCTTCTTCTCCCTCATTATCTGTCTATGTCTTCTTCTCCCTCATTATCTGTCTATGTCTTCGTCTCCCTCATTATCTGTCTATGTCTTCGTCTCCCTCATTATCTGTCTATGTCTTCTTCTCCCTCATTATCTGTCTCTGTCTTCTTCTCCCTCATTATCTGTCTATGTCTTCGTCTCCCTCATTATCTGTCTATGTCTTCGTCTCCCTCATTATCTGTCTATGTCTTCGTCTCCCTCATTATCTGTCTATGTCTTCGTCTCCCTCAGTATCTGTCTCTGTCTTCGTCTCCCTCAGTATCTGTCTCTGTCTTCGTCTCCCTCAGTATCTGTCTATGTCTTCGTCTCCCTCATTATCTGTCTATGTCTTCGTCTCCCTCATTATCTGTCTATGTCTTCGTCTCCCTCATTATCTGTCTCTGTCTTCGTCTCCCTCAGTATCTGTCTCTGTCTTCGTCTCCCTCAGTATCTGTCTCTGTCTTCGTCTCCCTCAGTATCTGTCTCTGTCTTCGTCTCCCTCAGTATCTGTCTCTGTCTTCGTCTCCCTCAGTATCTGTCTCTGTCTTCTTCTCCCTCAGTATCTGTCTCTGTCTTCGTCTCCCTCATTATCTGTCTCTGTCTTCTTCTCCCTCAGTATCTGTCTTTGTCTTCGTCTCCCTCAGTATCTGTCTCTGTCTTCGTCTCCCTCATTATCTGTCTCTGTCTTCGTCTCCCTCAGTATCTGTCTCTGTCTTCGTCTCCCTCATTATCTGTCTCTGTCTTCTTCTCCCTCATTATCTGTCTCTGTCTTCTTCTCCCTCATTATCTGTCTCTGTCTTCGTCTCCCTCATTATCTGTCTTTGTCTTCGTCTCCCTCATTATCTGTCTCTGTCTCTGTCTCCCTCATTATCTGTCTCTGTCTTCGTCTCCCTCATTATCTGTCTCTGTCTTCGTCTCCCTCATTATCTGTCTATGTCTTCGTCTCCCTCATTATCTGTCTCTGTCTTCGTCTCCCTCATTATCTGTCTCTGTCTTCGTCTCCCTCAGTATCTGTCTTTGTCTTCGTCTCCCTCATTATCTGTCTCTGTCTTCGTCTCCCTCAGTATCTGTCTTTGTCTTCGTCTCCCTCATTATCTGTCTCTGTCTTCGTCTCCCTCATTATCTGTCTCTGTCTTCGTCTCCCTCATTATCTGTCTCTGTCTTCGTCTCCCTCAGTATCTGTCTTTGTCTTCGTCTCCCTCATTATCTGTCTCTGTCTTCGTCTCCCTCAGTATCTGTCTCTGTCTTCGTCTCCCTCATTATCTGTCTCTGTCTCTGTCTCCCTCATTATCTGTCTCTGTCTCTGTCTCCCTCAGTATCTGTCTCTGTCTTCGTCTCCCTCAGTATCTGTCTCTGTCTTCGTCTTCCTCATTATCTGTCTCTGTCTTCTTCTCCCTCAGTATCTGTCTCTGTCTTCGTCTCCCTCATTATCTGTCTTTGTCTTCGTCTCCCTCAGTATCTGTCTCTGTCTTCGTCTCCCTCATTATCTGTCTCTGTCTTCGTCTCCCTCAGTATCTGTCTTTGTCTTCGTCTCCCTCATTATCTGTCTCTGTCTTCGTCTCCCTCAGTATCTGTCTCTGTCTTCGTCTCCCTCATTATCTGTCTCTGTCTCTGTCTCCCTCATTATCTGTCTCTGTCTCTGTCTCCCTCATTATCTGTCTATGTCTTCGTCTTCCTCATTATCTGTCTCTGTCTTCTTCTCCCTCAGTATCTGTCTCTGTCTTCGTCTCCCTCATTATCTGTCTTTGTCTTCGTCTCCCTCAGTATCTGTCTCTGTCTTCGTCTCCCTCATTATCTGTCTCTGTCTTCGTCTCCCTCAGTATCTGTCTCTGTCTTCGTCTCCCTCATTATCTGTCTTTGTCTTCGTCTCCCTCAGTATCTGTCTCTGTCTTCGTCTCCCTCATTATCTGTCTATGTCTTCGTCTCCCTCATTATCTGTCTATGTCTCCCTCAGTATCTGTCTCTGTCTTCGTCTCCCTCAGTATCTGTCTCTGTCTTCGTCTTCCTCATTATCTGTCTCTGTCTTCTTCTCCCTCAGTATCTGTCTCTGTCTTCGTCTCCCTCATTATCTGTCTTTGTCTTCGTCTCCCTCAGTATCTGTCTCTGTCTTCGTCTCCCTCATTATCTGTCTCTGTCTTCGTCTCCCTCAGTATCTGTCTCTGTCTTCGTCTCCCTCAGTATCTGTCTTTGTCTTCGTCTCCCTCATTATCTGTCTCTGTCTTCGTCTCCCTCATTATCTGTCTCTGTCTTCGTCTCCCTCAGTATCTGTCTCTGTCTTCGTCTCCCTCATTATCTGTCTCTGTCTTCGTCTCCCTCATTATCTGTCTCTGTCTTCTTCTCCCTCATTATCTGTCTCTGTCTTCGTCTCCCTCATTATCTGTCTCTGTCTTCTTCTCCCTCATTATCTGCCACTGTCTTCGTCTCCCTCAGTATCTGACTTTCTCTGTCTCTCTGTATCTGTTTCTCCATCTGTCTGTCTGTCTGTCTGTCTGTTTCTCTCTCACTATCTTTCTGTCTGCCTGTCTCTCTCTCTTTCTCTCCCTCCCTCCATCTCTCCCTCCCTCCATCTCTCCCTCCCTCCATCTCTCCCTCCCTCCATCTCTCCCTCCCTCCATCTCTCCCTCTTACCCTCTCTCCTTCGCTTGCTCTCTTCCTCTCTTTCACTCACTCAATACGGGTGCGTCTCTGTCTCAGAGTCTGTCTCTGTCTCTGTCTCTGTCTCTGTCTCTGTCTCTGTCTCTCTGCCCCCTCCCCCGCTCTTTTTCTTTTCATGTCGTTCTCTTTCCTAGCCTACCCACACCCTCTCTTCGTATCAGGGATCATTGTTAGCATTTATCTTTTGTATTAAAATGCCGACAACAAATTGTGGCATAAATGCCTGAGAAAGTGTACACGTCTTTGTTAAATGTCAAGGCATGTTTCCGCTGCCAAAGATTGCCGCTAATCAAATTGGAATATCCAACCGCACAGTTCGACATTTTGAAATCATCTCAAACATCTTCAGTTAACAAAAAAACAACAACAAAGGTATAATACGTATTAACAGATATTTGGCTATCAGGTAAGGCTTGCATGATTCGCAATTACCAAAAATTGAATCAACCACCAAACCGAAACAAAAGTAGACACACTTTGAAAGAACAAAACAAAAAACGTCAGATACCGTTAGAAGCAGCAAGTCCAGCAAAGTACCAAAAAAACGTCAGATACCTTTAGAAGCAACGAGTCCAGCAAAGTACCAAAAAAACGTCAGATACCTTTAGAAGCAGCAAGTCCAGCAAAATACCAAACATTCCCTGAACAAACTCTTATCTTGTAACCACATAACATGTATTTATTTCAAGTTGAAAGCATCCTGAAAACGATTTTTTAATTTATAACATAAACCAGAAGATGACCGTTTTAGGAAACGTTTCCGTGTGATATCAATAAGACGTCTGGCGATTTAAGGCAACATAAAAATTTTAAAAAATGACAAAAGAGAGATAAAAAAATGATTCTAATCCACTCACCATTTTTACACATTGTACTATCCTATAACAATCCAGGAACCCTAAAAACAAAAGGGTCGGTAAATCCTGGATCAAGTCCTCCTCACAGCCAACAGCGGGAAAAAAGGAAAGTTACAAAAACCAACACACACAAACAAGCACTGAAGAAGACACCACGGATGAACCAATCACAGCCAAGCAACACGACTCGCAGCTGCCTGGACCTCTTTCACTCATCACTCATTGTACGCAAGGGAGGTCACTTTGCTTATATAGGAGTGATTTCCCCTGGAGGGTGGAGCGTCAACTCGTCCCCCGCCAGGGCGCAGCACACGTCATACGCTCGCCTCCGCCATCTTGTTCGGTGATCCCCATGTTTGTCGATGATTATTAAAACATATTCTCAGGTGTGGTTTTGTCTTTCTGCCTTTCAAGGCTTGGCTCCTTGTCTGTTGCGTTGTGAACTATCCTGTTACCGGCGTGGCTCAGAATTAGATTTCTCCTGTTATTTGATTATCGCATGTCAGTGTCCCTACTGGTAAAAACATGGTCTAGCACAGATACTGACACGCACACACGGACAGAGACTCATACACACATGCACACACAGGTGCACACAGATACACGCACACCACACACACACACACACACACACACACACACACACACACACACACACACACACACACATACACACACACATACACCCTGCGGATACACCCACATACAAACACACACACACACACACACACGCTAACATCGACATACACCTACGCTGCACGGTCACACGCAAGACTATGCTCCACTCCCCCCCCCCCCCCCCCCCCACACACACAAACGAATGATTTGTGTGAATGATGTTTTTGTCACGCATTTCTCACGATAGATATTTCTAAAAGTTGTGGATTTACGCAAGTAGCTCTGAAAACTATTGATCCGTAGGCTATGTACTTTTTAAGCCTTTGTGTACAAATCAGTCATACACTTCCAAAAAAACTTTCAGAACACATTTCGTGTCTATGAATCCCTTGCTTTGCGCGTGGATTTGCGAACACTTTACACCTTGACATTCCAACTGACCCTTCACTAAAACATGAGAGAACAAAACGTCTTGAACGTCATGAATGTCTACAGACGTTTTGTGTTCGTTTTCGTGAGTATTTTATTTCTTTTTCAGTAACAAATGATTGCATATATGGAAGACAGTTTTCTGTAAATAAGTGTGTAATTTTGCTTATAAGGCACTGCTGTGGTTTTACTATTATTTTGTTTCGACAAAAAATTCAATTTATTTTCTCTCAGTTAGGATAATATCATGTATTGAGAATATTATATGGCTTGCTGTTTAATACCAGGTGTACGCGACTTAATATGTCTTTTAGAACTGTAATACGAGAGAAAGCGAGCTTTTCAATATTTGATAGAGCAACGAGTATTTACCTAGTATCTTACTCCAAGGCATGTAGTATTCTGTTTATCCTACATTCTGTGCTTGCACGCCTCAAACTTCCTGGAATCTCTCTTCCAGAGTAAAAAAACAACTCTTACTTCAAAGGTGCACGAGTGGAAGAAGACGTGACAATCTGCGCAATCTTATAATATGAATAATATAGCATCAGGTGCAAGTTACTCTTACAGGGCAAAGACAAAGTGTATCGAGAAGCAAGTTTGTCCCAGTGACCTTGTCATCCTGAGCAGTGGCATAATTATTGTCTCTGAGGTCCCTGTCAAACTGTAGTTTGATCCGAAATCATTTACATAATATCGTAAATAGATGGCGCGGCACGTACCACCTTGCACCATTTTGCATCTTTGGATAAAACATCTTAGCCTACTTAGTGCTTTTTGACTTCGACTTTGTCCCATCGGAATTCTGTTGAGGGGGACAAAATGTCCCATTCTCTGTTTCTCCCAGGCCGAACCGTTATATATGTTACAGTTAATCTGTGAAACCAGGGAATACGTGTATTAACTAAACTATTTGAGGTAATACATGAATTACCTGGGTTTTTTCCGTCAGTTAATTCATGTATTACCTAGTTAATACACGTATTCCCTGGTTTCACAGATTAACGGTAACATAATATACACACGTGTGAAAATATATTTTGGTTATGGCATGGGTGGTCTCCCTCACGTATGAAGGATACACTTGGTTAATAAATGTGTGTGCACTTTTGTTCATAATGAACTACTTCTGCTTCACGTTTTGTTTCACTAACAGAGTTGAATGGCCTAGCTGATGACAAATCTATAATGCATCTTGTTTTCTCCACAATACAGTTATGAATTAGGACAGCCAGGGTGAAAATGCGCAGGTTGAAAGTCACTGAGGAGCTACAGGTTTCAAGCTCAGTTTCAGAATTTGAGATGATGTTTCAACATCTTCACGAAGCTACAGCTAATTAGTGACCGACGTTGCACGGCGTCAACTCCATCAACATAAAATACAATGAGTTCGTGCCTACAGTAGAGATTCCTAACTTGAGTTTTGTTGTTGTTGTGGCTATTCAGAACCATGTATTTACAATGTTTTAAAACTATAAGTGTATCAAAGCAGTGCAACCCGTCAAACTCACCTAGAAAGATTAGCTCCTGTGAAAGAAAAAAGTAAAAACATTGATTTTACTTTTACAGCTTCAGATTAAAAACAAACAAACATTTGTTTGTCTGCGCAATCTTATAACTTGTATTGATTTGACACACACACACACACACACACACACACACACACACACGCACGCACGCACGCACGCACACACACACACACACACACACACGCACACACGCACACACACACACACATATACTCTCACACACAATCACACTCACACACACACACACATACACACACCCACCCACACACACACACACACTCGTCGCACTCCATCCCTACCCCCCCCCCCCCACACACACACACTTCCCACACAGTTCCCACCACCCACCACACCACTCCTCCTCGCCCATACCCACACCCACACCAAAGCTGCCCCCCCCTGCACCCTCATCTGTATCGAATGATTATGGAGAGAGGCTACTTGCGTGGATCATTGTTAATTACTGTCGGCCACTACGTCCACAGGCCCGAGGGGACCCATTTGGAGGATAGGCGTGCGTGTGGCATTGTCGTTTGTATAACGAAGGTACTGCTTCCACTATGTACAGAGCAGGTTCCGTTCTGTGTATCACTGGACATTCCCCATACCCCGCAGGCTGACCAGGGCCGGGGTGCACGAGACAGTTTGTTGTTTGTTTGTTTGTTTGTTTGCTTAACGCCCAGCCGACCACGAAGGGCCATATCAGGACGGTGCTGCTTTGACATATAACGTGCGCCACACACAAGACAGAAGTCGCAGCACAGGCTTCATGTCCCAGTCACATTATTCAACTTGTCCTAGCACTAACCCCATAATGCCAGACGCCAGGCGGAGCAGCCACTAGATTGCCAATTTTAAAGTCTTAGGTATGACCCGGCCGGGGTTACGAGAAAGTTACCAACCGGTTGGGGGACAACCGCGTTGTTGGATTGGTTGAAATTGAGATTTGTTGTGATTTCAACCAATCAGACGCCGCGGTTTGTTCTCTCCCGTGGCACCCACTGTCGCTTCGTGCCCCTCAGTCCGATCTCTTGTGTTTAGGATGTACATTATACATTTTCTAAAATTGTCAGTGAATTAATTCCGCGACTTAAACAATAAATGTATGATTTTACTGAAACTTGTAAGGAAAATTATCAGTTTTTACTGGTGATTCTGGTTTGGGACGTGTTTAAAAATCAAAAGCAAAGATTATCAAGGTTCAGTAGATTGAGGTCCTAGTGAAGGTGCCGCTTTGTCTAGAATAAAACGTTCCATAAACTATACCTTTCTCGCTTTGTCTATAATAACACGTTCCATAAACTATACCTTTCTCGCTTTGTCTATAATAAAACGTTCCATAAACTATACCTTTCTCGCTTTGTCTATAATAAAACGTTCCATAAACTATACCTTTCTCGCTTTGTCTATAATAAAACGTTCCATAAACTATACTTTTCTCGCTTTGTCTATAATAAAACGTTCCATAAACTATACCTTTCTCGCTTTTTGACTCTTGCTATTCGGAAGGGTTTCTGGAGGGTTTTGTGTGTGTCTACGTTTAACCAAAAAAAAAATCGATAAATGTCTATGTTGACGGCAAGTCCGTCCGTAGAAAAAAGTTGAGGCCGTACCGTAGCGACCGCATTTTTCAATCTAAATCAATGAAATGAAAACAATCGTTGAAACGATAGGCCTGTGGCATTTACACTCCCACTTCAATACGTGGCGGGGATATAGCTCAGTTGGTAGCGCGCTGGATTTGTATTCAGTTGGCTGCTGTCAGCGTGAGTTCGATCCCAGGTTCGGCGGAAATTTATTTCACAGAGTCAACTTTGTGTGCAGACTCTCTTCGGTGTCCGAACCTCCCCCCGTGTACACTACATTGGGTGTGCACGTTAAAGATCCCACGATTGACAAAAGGGTCTTTCCTGGCAAAATTGCTTAGGCACAGTTAATAATTGTCTACCTATACCCGTGTGACTTGGAATAATAGGCCGTGAAAGTTAAATATGCGCCGAAATGGCTGCAATCTACTGGCCGTATAAAATTTCATCTCACACGGCATCACTGCAGAGAGCCTAGAACTGTACCCACGGAATATGCGCGATATAAGACTCATTGATTGATTGATTGAAAAGTATCAGTACCTTTTTGGAACCATACCAGTCTGCTGACATTTTAATCAGAGACTATAACTAAGGAGGTGCCTCGTTGAGATAGATTTTAAGCATCCATATTGCCTTATTCAGTTCCATCTGTAGCGGATGTGGTAAAATATTAAGTAACTGAAATGTTTCATCAGTTGTGATATTAAAATCTGGTGAAATAAGTTTTATAGCACGGGGACGATGCGAGTTTAGTTTTTTTTTTTTTTAATAATTATAAACATCATTGCAACCATCCTATACAGCTTTAGGAGTAATTAGACTTGGTCATTATGTGTGTGTGATAATATACATGTAGCTTGTGAGTTGAAATGTCTGCATATGTTTTTCATTTGCGACAATAATAATAATACATTTCTCGATAACTTCTAAAACGTAATAACTTAGTTGAAATTGCCCTCTCAGTTCCTAGAACTCTGTGTTTATGGATTGACTTGTTCAATTGGTGTAGTATCCAAGGTTACACGAAGAATTAAGGTGCAAGTTGGTGTTTCTATCGTGTGGTGATCACCGTATATGCATACTTTTGTACTGATGTGTGAATGATCATGGAGTGTGTCGTACACCAGTCAGAGACCTCATCAATGCTTTTTTGATGCGATGTTTCAACAGAGGAAATACTGTTACCAGGTGTGTACAGCGACGCACCAGTCAGCAAAAAGGTCGGTTGTTACTTACCAATCAGATATTTGCAAAGGCAGATGGAAAAGAAACGTGGTCAAAGGACGGAGCCTTGAGCCAACTACTGACTGAACATGCTCTTTTTATATTTAGTCAAGTTTTGACTAAATATTTTAACATCGAGGGGGAATCGAAACGAGGGTCGTGGTGTATGTGCGTGTGTCTGTGTGTCTGTGTGTCTGTGTGTCTGTCTGTCTGTCTGTCTGTCTGTGTGTGTAGAGCGATTCAGACTAAACTACTGGGCCGATCTTTATGAAATTGAAAATGAGAGTTCCTGGGTATGATATCCCCGGCCATTTTTTTCTTTTTTTCGATAAATACCTTTGATGACGTCATATCCGGCTTTTTGTAAAAGTTGAGGCGGCACTGTCACACCCTCATTTTTCAATTAAATTGATTGAAATTTTGGCAAAGCAATCTTCGACGAAGGCCAGGGTTTGGTATTGCATTTCAGCTGGGTGGCTTAAAAATTAATGAGTGAGTTTGGTCATTAAAAATCGGAAACTTGTAATTAAAATTATATTTTTATTAAACGATCCAAAACCAATTTCATCTTATTCTTCGTCATTTTCTGATTCCAAAAACATATACATATGTTATATTTGGATTAAAAACAAGCTCTGAAATTTAAAAATATAAAAATTATGATCAAAATAAAATTTCCGAAATCGTTTTAAAAACTATTTCATCTTATTCCTTGTCGGTTCCTGATTCCAAAAACATATAGATATGATATGTTTGGATTAAAAACACGCTCAGAAAGTTAAAACGAAGAGAGGTACAGTAAAGCGTGCTATGAAGCACAGCGCAATCGCTACCGCGCCAAACAGGCTCGTCACTTTCACTGCCTTTTGCACTAGCGGCGGACTACGTTCAGTTTCATTCTGTGAGTTCCACAGCTTGACTAAATGTAGTAATTTCGCCTTACGCGACTTGTTTTTTGTTGTTGTTGTTGTTGCTTTCCTAACACCTGTTCCCAGTGCTGGTATGCTCTCCACTGCTCCGACCACATCTGCATTTCGTTCCGCTGCCAGACTTACCGATTTTACAGACGTTCCTGGGAGGGATGTCGGGTCGATGCGGTGGGCTACCCTCTGAAGATGACACTGCACTGCTGCCGAGTCACTTCGACGGTGTTCAGTAGTGGTTCTGTCCCGAGCCAGCGGACCAAGGTCACCATGAGAGCTCCGGGCATAAAAGGCCACAAGAGCCAAAACAATAATTTTATGAATGATTAATGAGATGAGGATGACTATAATGATGATGCTATGGATTTCCAATTTGGTTTGAGACTACGTGACACTCTACGCTTACTTTCATAATATATCCTGGCGTCAACCAGGCCCAGG
>NC_090247.1:3537232-3569732 GCF_037325665.1 Littorina saxatilis | reverse complement strand
AATATACAGCGGATGTCTTCCCAATTCACCATACACAATGTTGTTTGGAGTTCGAATTGTCACTTTCAGAAACTTTTTACACGCAAACAGGTGGACCCTTTCCACAGAGTCATACTTTCCATATCCCCATAGCTCTGAACCATACAAGAGCATAGGAGCGATCCGTGCGTCAAACAGTTTGAAAAACACCTTTGCCGAATGGCAGCCAAGTCTGTTCAGTAATCTAACGATTTCGATCACTCCTTTTTTCGCCATTGTTGTCTTTGTTTCTACTGCAATGTTCCAGCTCAGTTGGGTGGAAAGGGTTACACCGAGATATTTAAACGAGTTCACAATCTCAAGACGATCCATTCCGTAGAACCACTTCTCTTTCTGTGCAATGTGCCCGCCCTTTCTAAAAACCAGGACCTTAGTCTTTGTCAAGTTCACGTTCAGACACAGTTTTTCTGCAGAGCAGTGCAGAACATTAAGCTGGTTTTGTAGGCCTACTACAGTGCTGGATAACAGCGCAATGTCGTCAGCAAAAAGCATTACAAACAGTTCTAACTCAGACGGAGATAAACGTATCCCATGTCTGCCTCGTTGTATGACATCCTGTGCCAGTTCGTTGATCAGAAACGAGAAAATTGTCGGTGAGGCTACACAACCTTGCTTAAGGCCTTGTATACATTCAAAGAAATCAGTGTATTCGTTTCCGCACCGCACGCATGCTTTCACATTTTCATACATGCTCTTTAACACCTTAAATATTTTGCCTTGTATGCCTAATCGAAAAAGCACTGACCAGAGCACGGGGCGCTTAATGCTATCGTAAGCCTTACAAAAATCTAAGTAGGCTACATACAGTTTGGCCTTTTGTGAAAATTGTTTCTGGACGCAAGCGTAAAGGGTAAACACATGATCAATAGTTGAGTAATTCCTCCGGAAGCCAGCCTGGCTTTCATCTAAAATGTTATTATTTTCTGACCACACAGACAGGCGGTCGTTCAGAACAGACATAAAAATTTTGCTCATCGTACTGGTGAGGGAAATTCCTCTGTAATTATCAGGGTTATCACAGTCTCCTTTTTTATGTAACGGCACAATAATGGCCTTGGACCACTCTCTTGGGTACACCCCCTTCTCGAGAATGTTGTTGAACAATTTAACTAAAAAGGGTAAAATAAGACTTTCAGACACTTTCAACATTTCATTCAACACACCATCAAACCCTGCCGCTTTACCATTTTTCAAATTTCTGATGGCTTTACTAATTTCAATTTCAGTTATTTCACTGTCAAGAATTTCGTCACTGATACCTGTATCAGGCAACTGATCGTCTTCGGGTTCACCTTCAACTGTATCGGTGTTTAAAACATCCTTAAAATGTTCGTACCATGCCTCTTTTGGTACGGAGTTGGAGTGCACCTCTTTTCTATTACATTTCCTTATTTCCTTCCAAAATTCCGTTGGTTTATCAGCAGAGAGCACTAAGTTATGAACTTGTTTTAACCTGTACTCTGTTCGCTTTGTTCGAAGAAGGTCTTTATAATTATAGAGGGCCCCAAAGGGGGGGTATCATCACGATCACGGGAAGGGAAATTTTAGCTTTCACGATCACAGTTACCTTGATTTTTGTTTTCACGATCACAAACACCTTGACGAATAGAGGATCATAGAGTTATACAGCTGTGAAAAATGTACGTTGAAAATGAAATGCTTTGCAATAATGCCCATCACGATCACGAAAACAAATGACGATCACGATCACGAGACTTGATTTTTTTGTCATCACGGATCACGGGCAAGGTCCCATCACGATCACATAAATGGAAATTTCGGCAATCACGGTCACAGAAAGGTCAAAAAACGCCAATCACGATCACGATTTTAAACCATTTGGGGCCCTCATTATACTCCTTCCTGACTTCAGCGTACTTTTGCTTTGCTATCTCTTTTTCTTCTTTATCTTCTGTTTTAATTCTTTGGTAACTTCTCAGCAACCGTCTCGCAGATCGCTTCTTTTCCAAACATTCAACATCAAACCATGAGGACGCGCTTCTACCTTCATCGTCACCTCCGACTTTTTTGGTCATGCACCTTGCCGACTGTAACATTGCTTTGTTAAAAATCTCCAGCCCCTCGTCCATGTCTGCGCTGATGATGTCGCACGCTTCCTTTAACTTAGCTTTAAAATCGTCTGATTTAACACTTTCAATAAAATCATTCTTTTTTGCATCGTTCCACACAACTTTTGAGACACGTGCTTGTTTAGGGGGCTGGCGCTGATTCCCTTTCAACCCAAGCGCAAAGGTCACAGGCATATATGCATTGATTCAATTCTGTCGCCAATGGTTAAATCGTGAATGTTATTAGCTAGGTCAACAGAGGCTAAACAATAATCCACCACACTGTTACCACTATGGGAGATATAAGTAAACTTGCACGAGTTGTCCGCATTGCAAACACCATTCAAGATTTTGAGATCAAAGCATACACATAGATCAATAAGCTTTGTACCAAACCCATTTAGTGTATAGTCTTCAGTCATTCTACCATGTGAAATCGTGTCATGGTCATGACCTTGATCAAGGAGGTCAAAAATGTTCTGCGTATCTACCTGGTAGTCTAGTGTTCTAGAATTAAAATCACCGCACAAGAGCGTGTGGCAATCACTTGTCATTTCTAAAACATCACTTAAACATAGCTCCACTTCATTTAGATGGCACGAGGAGTCTGTCTTTTGGTCATAAGGGCTCCCACATGGTGGCACATACACTGGCACGAACACAATATCTCGATCACCACCACACACATGTTTTGACAGTTTCAAGACTAGCATATGATCATGTGAGGAGTCAACCAATTCAACGTGCTTTGCTATGTTTTTCTTACACATCACGACAATACCCCCTGACTTGCGACCCTGATGTGAGAGCTTGATAGCTGGAGACATAAATTTTACGTAATTTTTAAAGTGTAGGGACAGATCAAAGGAGTCATCAATAAACGTCTCAATAAAACATACAATATCAAACTTTCCAACATAGGCAGAAAAATCTGTATCACCAAGCTGAGAGGCAAGACCTCCCACGTTCCACACCAAAAAAGACACTGCTTTACCTACACTAAATGTATCACTAGCTTGACAGGAACGCTGATCATGAAACCTTCCCCTGTACTCGTCTGATTTTGAACTCATACTTGTATCAGTGTTTGTCCCCCTTGTGTTGTCTTTGCTCTCACGTCTAGCGTTAATACATTCACCACTCATGTGCACATACCTGTCGTCAGTTGTCTGTCCATTAAAACACTGTGCAGAAACTAAAGGTTGGGGCCGGCCGTATCCCTCTCTCCACGAAACAGTAGGTCGACCCCTACCTCTGCCCGTCCCTCTGGACGCTGCATGTGACCGTGTTTCACGATCACGAGAACCAGGGAGCGCTGCGCTCTCCCCGGCTAATCCATCGGGGTTGGCATGGTGACTGGCACGCTCGCTGGAACCGCCACCAGAGGAGATGCTGGAACTGGAAGAGGAACAGGCACCGTGACCGACTGAAGCATCGGTGTCGGCACGGGAGCTGGAACTGAAGTTAGAGCTGGACCAGGCACCGGAACGTGGAGCGGCGCTGGAACTGTGACTGGCACCTGAGGCGGTACCGTGACGTCGATTGTGGCTGGCCAGGTCGCGGGCTGCATGCACTGCGTCTCGTCTGTCCCTCGGGCTGTCCCTGGCGTTGTAGCCATCGCTGTTGTCTCTGGAACTACCCGTCGTCTGGTCTGGTCTGTTGCCCTGAAAGCTGCTATTCTTTGTCTGAGGGAGTTGCTGTATAGTCTGGCTGTGCGTGTTGTACACGTACGCAGTTCCTTCACACACAACTTTATCAAACTTCATGTATGCTTGCTTGCCGTCTTCACGGAGAGTTCCCAGCAGGGACTGAAGGTGTTTACGTTTATTCTGCACATTCTGGGAAAAGTCCTCACGAACGTGTAAACACTGGATTTCTTTTTCCTTGATTTCGCCCTCCATAGAACTTCTGCCCTCTGTTTGTACGACTGGAATCTGACGAGTATGGCGTGACCCACCCGACGTGCTTGATCGATCAGAATCATATCACTAATCTGCAGTTCGTGTTTGATAAAGTCACGTACCTTTGTCTCACAGCCATAGTGCTCCGCACCAGTCCCAGGGCCCATACCAAAAAACAACAAGTTATTTCGACGGCTCTGGTTGTCAGCAGTATCACACTTATCCTCCACCATTTCCAACCTAGAGCGGAGATCAGCGTTATCTTCTTTGACCAAGTCACACTGTTCACACATAGCATCCACATCAGCCTGCAAAATGTCACAATGGTCAGCGATTTGACTCACTCGACTCGTTAGTTTGTTCTCCAGCTCCAACAGTCTTGTGTCAATGAGAGAGGAGAGAGATTTCTGTGAGGTTTGAAGTTCCTTAATTGCAGCAGCCATCATTTCCACAGCCACAGATAAACGATCGTCCCTGGTTTCACACACCCCTGCACTGACACTCGACTGTTCTGTGTCACTCATACCGCTGACAGTAGCCTTTGTGTTGACGGCACGTGAACTTTCCTTTCTTTCTGTAGCCACGCTTGACTGACCAGGGCCGGGGTTCGGCTCTACACCAGCCATAAGGAGAAAGGCGAGTAAACTCGCCACGCTGAGTAGGCCTGCTGAACAGAGGGAGAGAGAGAGAGAGAGAAGGAGAGAGAGAGAGAGAGAGAGAGAGAGAGAGAGAGAGTGAAAGAGAGAGGGAGAGAAAGAGAGACTGAGAGCGTGTGACTGCATGTGTGTGTGTGTGTGTGTGTGTGTGAGTGAGTGAGTGTGTGTATGTGTGTGTGTGTGTGTGTCAGTGTGTGTGTGTGTGTGTGTGTGTGTGTGTGTGTGTGTGTTCGTTCGGGAACGGGCTATGTTTCTTCTGTATGAACGCAGAGAGAGGGGGAGAGAGAGAGGGGGTAGTGAGGGAGAAAATATAGGGCAGTGAAAAACTTATTTCGTTCATATCTTTTTATTTCCTCACATGCAAGTCAAGTACAAATGATGTACAAAACTGAAAGACTAAACCAAGACATAAATTCATACTTTGATTAACCGAATAAAACATACACAATATGCATCACACAGACAAATTCAAACATAAATAATGTATACACACACGCCTTTACACGCATACACACTCGCTCGCTCGTTCAATCACGCGTACAAACATACGTTCGCAACAAAGCACGCGCATAAGAATGCACGCACTCGAACATACGCACAACAATAACATCAAAAACAACTGCAAACCAACAAACAAACACACAAACAAACAAACGAACAAAAAACTTAAAACAAAAGAATAGATTTAAAAACGTCAACACCACACCTAATGACGACAACTATCTGATTAACTCTGAAGTAATGATATAGTTGTCTGCCCTTAACATCCTACTTCTCCATTCAAAAATACACAAGAGTTAGGCCAAAACCATGGCAACTGTTGCTTCGACGGTCGGGAATGTTAATTACATTTTACTCCCGTCTCCAGCCCATTAAGATGAATTAGAAAACTATCAAAGAAACGAATAACACACGCAGGTACGAACACACTCTAGCACGCAAGGGCGCGCACACACTGACAAACACACCGACACACACACACACACACACACACACACACATACACACACACTTACACACACAAGCATAATTTATGCTCGAACGAAAGGATAGAGTTGAACAAATGTATCTGGCTTCTCCAGAAAGAGAATTAGAGAGGAATAAGAACGTATACCGACACAAATGGGAGACTACTTGTACAAGACATGTCTACAAAATCAGGTGTTACTCCCCTTGTCTCAATCGAGTCAGTATCCACTTTTTACAGACTACTTGAAGTGAGCACATGTGATCAGACCTGTCATTCATTTACTGACGACATGCGTACACACACACACATACACACACACACACACACACACACACACACACACACACACACACACACACATACACTCAATGTGACACACACACACGCGTGCAAGCAAGCAAGCGCGGTACGCACATACGCACAGACACACATACACACAGAAGGGGGGGGGGTTAAGAGAGAGAGAGAGAGAGAGAGAGAGAGAGAGAGAGAGAGAGAGAGAGAGAGAGAGAGAGAGAGAGACTCGAGAGAGAGAGAGAGAGAGAGAGAGAACAAGAACAAGAACAATTCTTTATTTAACGAGGGTAATAGAGAAAGCAGTGGTCTGCTGTTTTACATCTGTCCCTCGCCCTAAAGAGGGACTAATCTAAAATTGCTAAAGAATAAGCAAGTAAAGAAAACTACTGCTACATGATTATAATAAAATGAAAGTAAGAACATAATTATCATCAATTTACATACAATACATTGCTTAAATGAAAAATGTAAGTTCATTTGACATGAGTTAAGAATTATATAGTAGATTGCACTGACACAACAAGCTGTAAATGTCATGTATATAAAAATAATAATACATTGTTAAAAAGCATCGGTTGTTGGTTTTAACAACCATTCTAGCGACAACAGATGTTTATTTAGACTTCATGAGATAAGACGTATATTATCTGGTCTTAAAAACGTTTGTGCTGCAAGTTTGCCGTAGGATTGACGGAAGAGAGAGAGAGAGAGAGAGAGAGAGAGAGAGAGAGAGAGAGAGAGAGAGAGAGAGAGAGAGAGAGAGAGAGAGAGAGAGAGAGAGAGAGAGAGAGAGAGAGAAAGAGAGAGACAGACAGACAGAGACAGAGACACAGACAGACAAACAGACAGACAGATAGATAGACAGACAGAGAGACAGAGACAGAGAGACAGACAAACAAACAGACAGACAGATAGATAGACAGACATTCAGACAGACAGACAAACAGACAGACATAGACTGAGAGACACATACCAAGAAAGAGAAATAGACATAGACAGAGACACAGATAGAGAGCGAAAGAGATACAGAGAGAACAAGATAGCCATACAGCAAGCTAGACACACATAATAGAGGTAGACAGACAGACAGACATGTGGACAAAAAGATTAAGTGCGACTTGACCAAAAAACATTTGTAATGCGGTTCTAGATGCTTACCAGTTGCATGAGCTAGAAATTAAACAACATTCCCAATTTCAAAATAACACTGTTGAAAAGCACTCTGATGCTTAGTTGAAACTACCTTGTATCAACACATTGTTCTCACTGATGAATACGTCAAATCAATCAAATGAAATTAACGTATCTCACATGGTGAAACACGTGTGTGCATGTCTATAACATGACTGACTGACTAACTTACTATTTCTGTCCCCAGCACTAGTGACTATTTAGGACACGACGTGGTTATTTGCTAAGAAGAGTTTGGGCGGTTGGGGGTGGGGCCGGGAGGGTGACGGGAGATTGGACTGTAAAAGTTAAAAGTTGCAGTGATAAAATTGGTAAAAAAATAAGTTTTCTAAAACATGGGTAGAGTATCTGTTTGTATAACTGCTTTCTTATTGCCTATGAAATGCCCTTCTTTGTATGGTTTGTCGTGTCTAAAATGTGGGTAGATCATCAATCTCTACCTGTGTCTAAAATGTGGGTAGATCATCCATCTCTACCTGTGTCTCAATACCCTTCCGTACTGCGTTTTAGTATGTGATAATGTATTTGTTGTTGTTGTTGTTTTTTGACCTCAGTTGCATGCAGGTTGCTTCAACCCATATTTTTGCCTTATTTCTTTTGTGTTTGTTTGTGTGTGTGTGTGTGTGTGTGTGTGTGTGTGTGTGTGTGTGTGTGTTCTTTTTCTCAGGCGGGGAGCATCCTTCTTCATTGGTCCTTTTGTTAAAAATTATATTCTCAACCTTATATACTACAACACATAAACTTCCTTCTAATATTTAACTTTAATTCCAATAAAATACACAAACCTAACTAAGAACTTCCCATATTAAAATGTTCCAATTGTCTCAATTCTGACCTGCGTTCTAGTATGCGATAATGTCTAAAACATGGGCTGCTCATCAGTCTCAATCACGACTGTCTTCTCGCCGATGAAAATGCCGTCCTTAGTGCGGTCTATCGTGTAAGCCGCAGCGTGTCTAGGTACCCTGAAAAAAGAAGAATCAAAAGGCAGTCCAAGATAATAACTTGAAACTTGAAGTTCCTTGCAGTTGCAGAAGAAAGAAAATTAAGAAACTAAACAAAAGTAATGAAATAAAAAGGAACAAAATAAAAGAAGTACAACATACCACCAAAAGACAGTCCAAGATAATTAGCTTGAAACTTGAAGTTCCTAGCATTTGCAAAAGAAAGAAAATAAAAGAAACAGTAAACAAAGGTAATGAAATGCAAATAAAGAAAATAAAGAAGTACAACAAATAAGTAAAACGCTGAACTCAAACCCTATATTGGCAGCAGCTGCAAAAGTTATATGAAAAGCAGATAGAGAAAAAAAAAGACTAAAGGAACTAAACGTACAGAATCGTTGCTAAGACCGTCAAATGAAAGCTTCCAAAGCTCACACGACATATTCAACAGAGCAACAAAATAAACAAATACATTAAAAGTGAATGAAACAAAAAACAAATAGTCATTTATCACACGGAACAAAGCATTAAGAGGCGTTTATTTTTTCACCCTTTGACTGCCGACAGAATTTAGTTTGAATTGTTGTTTTTTAAACATACAAAGTATGACACTATTACACCAAAACTGAAATGATGGTCTCCAGGGGAGGCAATCCTATTGCTGTAATACAAAGGGCAATATATATCAGTTCTTTCCCTTGCCAAAGTACTGATTGTTTTGATGATAGAAAAACGTTTTGTCGCAGTCAAGGGATACATGTGCAGATTAACATGAATGCTACCTATGAAATTCAATTCCACACAAAACTGTCAATCTACACACAAAGCAGTCAATCTACACACAAAGCAGTCAATCTACACACAAAGCAGTCAATTCCACACAAAACTGTCAATCTACACACAAAGCAGTCAATCTACACACAAAACTGTCAATCTACACACAAAGCAGTCAATCTACACACAAAGCAGTCAATCTACACACAAAACTGTCAATCTACACACAAAGCAGTCAATCTACACACAAAACTGTCAATCTACACACAAAGCAGTCAATTCCACACAAAACTGTCAATCTACACACAAAGCAGTCAATCTACACACAAAACTGTCAATCTACACACAAAGCAGTCAATCTACACACAAAGCAGTCAATCTACACACAAAACTGTCAATCTACACACAAAGCAGTCAATCTACACACAAAACTGTCAATCTACACACAAAGCAGTCAATTCCACACAAAACTGTCAATCTACACACAAAGCAGTCAATCTACACACAAAACTGTCAATCTACACACAAAGCAGTCAATCTACACACAAAGCAGTCAATCTACACACAAAACTGTCAATCTACACACAAAGCAGTCAATCTACACACAAAGCAGTCAATCTACACACAAAGCAGTCAATCTACACACAAAGCAGTCAATCTACACACAAAGCAGTCAATCTACACACAAAGCAGTCAATCTACACACAAAGCAGTCAATCTACACACAAAGCAGTCAATCTACACACAAAGCAGTCAATCTACACACAAAGCAGTCAATCTACACACAAAGCAGTCAATCTACACACAAAGCAGTCAATCTACACACAAAGCAGTCAATCTACACACAAAGCAGTCAATCTACACACAAAACTGTCAATCTACACACAAAGCAGTCAATCTACACACAAAACTGTCAATCTACACACAAAGCAGTCAATCTACACACAAAGCAGTCAATCTACACACAAAGCCGTCAATCTACACACAAAGCAGTCAATCTACACACAAAGCAGTCAATATACACACAAAGCAGTCAATCTACACACAAAGCAGTCAATCTACACACAAAGCAGTCAATCTACACACAAAGCAGTCAAACTGTCCATTGTTTGTTTGTTTGTTTGTTTGTGTGTCACTGTGTGTGTGTGTGTGTGTGTGCGTGCGTGCGTGCGTGCGTGCGTGCGTGTGTGTGTGTGTGTGTGTGTGTGTGCCGTGTGTGTGTGTGTGTGTGTGTGTGTGTGCGTGCGTGCGTGCGTGCGTGCGTGCGTGCGTGCGTCGTGTACAGTGTCGCTGCTCTTAAGTGGACATTTTTTGGTGTGTGCGAAAGTTAAAGGATGTTACCTTTGCTTTTGTATTTGTCCGATCCTTGTTCCCCACATTTATACAAATAACATTGTCTGTCTGTACTTCAAAATATGCATATATATATATCAAAGGCGTTTGCGTTAGTGAATAAAAACGCACTACACATTTATGTGACAGTTTACCGGCACGGTTGGCTAGTGGTAAGGCGTCCGCCCCGTGATCGGGAGGTCGTGGGTTCGAACCCCGGCCGGGTCATACCTAAGACTTTAAAATTGGCAGGGAGAGAAGATGAAGAGACTGACCACTCACCCACTTCACCAAAACCTCAACAAGGGCACCAAGAACAGGCTGAAACGAAAGAGCCTCAAACATCAGGTCAAGGAACTCCAAACGGAGTATGCTGAAGCTCTGGAAGCTGACCCCAGCTGCTGTAAGACACTCGTCTCAGACGTCTGGGCCCCACGCAAGAGCTTCCATGAAGTCAGAACAGATGTACCAGGACTGACAGCAAAGGGCGAACAGTCACCACATGTCCAGAAGGCCCTCGCCATGGAGATGATCCAGGACCACTACCCACATTGCACCTGGACTCACGTCTACACAGACGGCTCCTCAGAGAACGCCGTAAGGAATGGAGGCAGTGGCGTCTACATCCGTCGCCCAAACGGGACCACCACCTCCCTCTCCGTCCCAGCTGGTAACCTGAGCTCGAACTACAGGGCCGAGCTCCACGCCCTCATCACTGCAGCAGAGCACGCAGCAGGGGAAGACCGCAGTCGGCAAAACATCGTCCTCTTCACTGACTCCCTGTCCGCCCTCCAGTCCCTTCTGTCTGGCCCCACTGACCTCCCCACCAGGCAACTCGACAACTGCCTCAGCACCCTGTCTCAACACAACAAGGTGGTGCTCCAGTGGATACCGGCTCATGTCGGCATTGCCGGCAATGAAGAAGCGGACAGGCTGGCAAAAGGAGGTGCGAGATTTCCCCAACCACACAACTCCACCTCATACAAAGAAGCCAAGACTCTTCTACAACGGAAGAAGAAAGAAAACTGGAAAAAGAGAAACGGAGACTACAACCCACAGGAAGACCCCATCAACAAACTAGACCGGAGAAGCCAAACCACCATTTTCCGTCTAAGGACAGGGCACTGTGGACTGAAGAAACACCTCAAGAGACTGGGCCTTGCGGATGACGCACACTGTGAATGTGGCTCGGAAGAGCAAACTCCGGAGCACATTCTCCAGAACTGCCCCCATCTAGAGACAATACGCCAGAAGTTCTGGCAAGAAGAGACCAGTGTTGGAGCCAAACTCTGGGGTCCTGCCGACGAACTGCGCAACTCAACTCAACTCAACTCAAATTTTATTGGCTTCAATTTTCATAGAAGAATTTGTCTTGCGCTTGGGAGAAGGTAAGAGTATAACATATAAAAACAGCATTCATATCACATTTCATGTATCACACACAGTAATCACTAGTATAAGCCTACAATTATCACATTTGTACCTGTATCATACATGCAAATAAATAGTATCACATTTCCACGTATCACACACAATATATACATTACATAACATACAGCAAGCTTCCATCTCCCGCGCCCCCCCCCCCCCCCTCCCACACATACATATCCTCGCACGTGCGTCGACTCCATACAAATGACATCATCAGTCCATGCGGACTTCCTGGCAGCCACTGGTCTGAAGATTTAGCACGGCCATCAACATCGAACGCAGAAGAAGAAGAAGAAGGCAATCTAGTGGCTGCTCCGCCTGGTGTCTGGCATTATGGGGTTAGTGCTAGGACTGGTTGGTCCGGTGTCAGAATAATGTGACTGGGTGAGACATGAAGCCTGTGCTGCGACTTCTGTCTTGTGTGTGGCGCACGTTATATGTCAAAGCAGCACCGCCCTGATATGGCACTTCGTGGTCGGCTGGGCGTTAAGCAAACAAACAAACAAACAAACAAAAATGTGACAGTTTACACAGAAAATAAAGGCACCATACATTACCACAACTCTTACTCAGTCTACACACAATTTGAAGGAATCAGTAATTGCCACAACAGCTACTCAGTATGCACAGAACACAAAGGCATCCTTTCTTGCAACAACTCTTACTCAGTCTACACACAATTTGAAGGAATCAGTAATTGCCACAACAATCACTCAGTTTACACAGAAAATGAAGACATCATTTTTTTGCAACAATAAATTGTCATCAAAAACGAATATTTCATTACAGATTCAAACACTACTGCATTGTACTTCTTATCTTCTCCTGATTTAAAAAATATATATACATATGTTATGTTTACTTTAAAAACGCGTTCAGAATTAAAGAAAACAGGTTGAGTATGCTTCGCGGAGATGAGTGTGATCCGTGACGGTTTTCGGGTATGGTTAGCCGAGACTATCTGAATTAAGTCTCGCCGATCGGACTGTTTTTTTTTTTTATAGTTTATCCTTCAATTTGATGCCTATAGATTGACTACATGTTTTTATATCGCTTTACGCGACTTGTTTTACATTTCGTCAAGTTATGAAATGTATTATAAAATTTGGTACAAAACATTCTAAAAATTGCAAATAACAATAACACTTTTGATTACAGATTCAAAAGTTATTGCATTGTATCCTTTGGATTTCCTGGATCCCAATGTATAAACAGATATGTCATGCTTAGTGTGAAAATCTGCTCAAATGAGAAAAATCGCCCGTTTTGTTCATATGCTTCGCGGAGGCAACCCGTCTCGGTCTTCTGGTTTCGGCTAGCCAAATCTCACTAGCATTGTTAATGACTCGTCCCTGATTCCAATGTTGATCTTTTAGTTTCAAACCAACTTAATGTTTTATTATCGCTTCACATGACTTGTTCTGTATATTTTTTTTCGCTGTCATGATGTCACCATTTAGAGGGTAGGGTTACATTTTCAGGTATTTATTCCCCAAGAATATGCAAAAAAAATTCCAAACTCGTTTTTTTCTATTGGTCAATGATTCTACTTTTTTTTTAAAGTGAGAAATGGAGTGCAATTAACATTGTTACTTTTGAAGGTATGCTCATGACGTGCATCACAGCGAAATAGCAGTTCAGAAGAACGGAATTCCCATAATTAGTCCTTATTTGCTGCTTTTTTCACTGAGCTCGGAAATGATATTTTGCTTGCATTGTTATTGCTTAATTTATTAAAGCCTCTGGACAATATTCTTTGAATAAATCGTTACCCAATTCTGTTTACGTCTATCCCTTTGTTTGATAGAGTACTGTAACAAGCTATCACATTATGTCGACAAGAATGCGTCTCCATACAAGTTTTTGTCTTGATTCCATCCAGGAGGATGTAAGGCTTTAATAAAAACACTATTTCAAAGATCTCTGTCAAGATTGATTTTGTTGAAAAAAAAAGGAAGTCTGTGATTGAAGATTGTGAAACCTGCCTAGAGCGGTCAGAAGGTCATTCAAAATACGAAGAAGAGCCGTTTCCGTGCTGTGCCGTGGTCGATAGGCTGACTGGTGGGAACTAAGAAGGTTGTGGGATGAGAGATGTGAGGCAAGCTGTCGGAGAACAAGTTTTTCGAGAATTTTCGATAGAAAAGGAAGGTTTGAGACGGGTCTATAGTTTTTCAACTCGTTGGAATTGAGAGAAGCTTTCTTCAGCAGTGGCTTTACTAAAGCGGTTTTGAATTCCGTGGGGACAACGATTCGAGGAGAGTGATTC
This sequence comes from Littorina saxatilis, assembly GCF_037325665.1. Lineage (NCBI taxonomy): Eukaryota > Metazoa > Mollusca > Gastropoda > Littorinimorpha > Littorinidae > Littorina > Littorina saxatilis. Next base: position 3,555,862 of record NC_090247.1, on the reverse strand, counting down.
GTTCACTATGTTAGTGATGGTAGGGAGGAGGATGTCGATGTTTTGAATAAGTAGTTTGGTTGGAATCGGGTCAAGTTCGCACGTCTTGGGGGCGGTTTTTAGAATTAATTTCTTGACATCGTCTTCAGACACAGTGGTGAAAGCTAAAAAGGGAGTGCCTTGAAACGGATCGGTAGGAAATGCGCTTTGTGTGTTTGCAACATGCGAAACTTATTCAGTTGACACAGAAAATGAAGGCATATGTGACAACACTTATTCGGTTTACACAGAAAATGAAGGCATATGTGACAACACTTATTCAGTTGACACAGAAAACGAAGGCATATGTGACAACACTTATTCAGTTTACACAGAAAACGAAGGCATATGTGACAACACTTATTCAGTTGACACAGAAAACGAAGGCATATGTGACAACACTTATTCAGTTGACACAGAAAACGAAGGCATATATGACAATACTTATTCAGTTGACACGGAAAAAGAAGGCATAATATGTGACAACACTTATTCAGTTTACACAGACAACGAAGGCATATGTGACAACACTTATTCAGTTTACACAGAAAATGAAGGCATATGTGACAACACGTATTCAGTCGACACAGAAAACGAAGGCATATGTGATAACACTTATTCAGTTGACACAGAAAACGAAGGCATATGTGACAACACTTATTCAGTCGACACAGAAAAAGAAGGCATATGTGACAACACTTATTCAGTTGACACAGAAAACGAAGGCATATGTGACAACACTTATTCAGTTGACACGGAAAAAGAAGGCATATGTGACAACACTTATTCAGTTGACACAGAAAACGAAGGCATCATAAATTTCCAGAACACTTACTCTTCTCTCCGAGGGTGCACCGTGTTGTCATTCCTGACGGTTCGCATGACGGAGCTCACGCTTTTCCGAAAATCGGGGTTACCGATGACGTAGATGTAGGGGTTGAGGGTGGATGCCAGCTTGGCGAACATCGTGGGAAGAGTTGTGGCCCAGACGGGGACGTCGTCGTACACTGACCATAGAGACACAAAGGCGTAGGGCGACCACACGGTCGTGTAGAAAAAAACCATGATGAAACACATCTGTAGATAGAAACAAAGACCAAGGGTTAGAACCATACTTCTTCTTCTCTTCTTCTTCGTACATGTCCTGAAACTCCCATGTTCACGGATGGTTTTTTTGCAAGAGTGGGATTTTACGTGTATGACTGTGTTTACCCCGCCGTTTAGGCAGCCATACGCGGCTTTCGGGGAATAGAGGACCATACTGAAGTGTCGTACAGCTATGATAGGCGGAGTTCACGAATGGGAAACGTATGAGAATTGGACTTGACTCTAGGCTGCTGAATTTGTCTTCACGTCTCAAGTATCTGTTCTTCACGTCTCAAGTATCTGTTCTTCACGTCTCAAGTATCTGTTCTTCACGTCTCAAGTATCTGTTCTTCTAAGCATCTTTAACAAATGAGGCAGAGTGCTATTTTTAGATCTCAAAAACATAAAGTACTTAATTTGACTCCGGTCCTAATTAAGGCTGTGATGCTTAGCGGACTCGTCTATGTCCAGGATTTTCTCCGAAAAATAGCAAACCTAGGTCAGCGACAAGAACGATGCACACAAAAACACACAAAACACACACACAAACACACACACACACACACACACACATACACACACACGCACACACACACACATACACACACACACACCCACATATATACACACATACACACACACACACACACACACACACACACACACACACTTACACTACTAAGTTTGACTTCAGTCCTAAGACTGTGATGCTTCGTAGCCTCCTCAATGTCCAGCACTTTCCGCTGCACGTATCTCAGCTTGGTGGCCCTGTTGACGATCTTGTAGTAGCACAAACACATGATTGCTACAGGCAACAGGTAGCAGAAGATGATGAGGCAATAGATGTAGAGGATGTCTGCCTCCCTCTGGCTCGCCCAGTCCACACTGCAGGATAGGCCGAAAGTTTCCAGTGTGTATCTGTCGACACGACCAAATTGATTGATAGATTGGTTGGTTGATTGGTTGGTTGATTGGTTGTTTGATTGGTAGGTTGGTTGATTGGTTGGTTGGTTGATTGATTGATTGACTGATTGAATGATTGAATGATTGATTGATTGATTGATTGACAGTTGAATGAATGGATGGTTGCAAGGATGAGTCAGTTTATGTGGAGGATGTATGCCGTCTTGCTCGCCTAGTCAACACTACCAGATATGCGGAAAGTTCCAAGTGTGTATCTGTTCAAAGAAAGAAAAGTTGATGAGGAGGATGAGGATGGTGATGAGGACGACAATGATGATGATGATGGTTATCATAATGATGACGCCGACGATAATGACGCCGACGACGCCGACGACGCCGACGACGACGACGATGATGATGATGACGACGACGATGACGACGACAACAACGACGAAGATGACGATGACGACGATAATAATGATGATGAGGATGATGATGATGATGATGATGATGATGATGAGGATGATGATGATGATGATGATGATGATGATGAACAACATAGTAGGAGAAAAGGTTCAAGAGGGATGAGGATTACAAAACCGTTGTCAAATCTGTATAACAACAGTGTGTCGTCAGAGACATTTGGAATTCTTTCACATTACTAATTAAAGGGTAAACTTTGTAATATGGTAATAAGTTCCGCATAAAAAAGTACAATGCACAATGCACCATTTCATGAAACAGCGTTACGAAATATGAAACAAATCTTACAGTGGCTTTCTCGGTTTACTGTAGCTTCCCCCCTCTCTCTCTCTCTCTCTCTCTCTCTCTCTCTCTCTCTCTCTCTCTCTCTCTCTCTCTCTCTCTCTCTCTCTCTCTCTCTCGCTCTCTCTCTCTCTCTCTCTTTCTGTCTCTGTCTCTCTCTCTCTCTCTCTCTCTCTCTCTCTCTCTCTCTCTCTCTCTCTCTCTCTCTCTCTCTCTCTCTCTACTAGACCATTTTGGAATCGATCTGTTTCAAATTTGAGTGATGAAGTTCAGATAATGAATGACAGGCAACGTATTATACCTCCCGTGTCGTGTAGACAGTCATCATTGATCAGTCCTGGCTGTTACAAGACATACGCTCGATCGAAAAATCTCCCTTTGGCAACATATGAAAAATCTCCCCTTGGCAACATATGAAAAATCTCCCCTTGGCAACATATGAAAAATCTCCCCTTGGCAACATATGAAAAATCTCCCCTTGGCAACATATGAAAAATCTCCCCTTGGCAACATATGAAAAATCTCCCCTTGGCAACATATGAAAAATCTTCCCTTGGCAACATATGAAAAATCACCCCTTGGCAACATATGAAAAATCTCCCCTTTGCAACATATGAAAAATCTCCCCTTGGCAACATATGAAAAATCTCCCCTTGGCAACATATGAAAAATCTCCCCTTGGCAACATATGAAAAATCTCCCCTTGGCAACATATGAAAAATCTCCCTTTGGCAACATATGAAAAATTCTGCAGTATGACATCTTCTGCGAAGGGTGGGATTATTTTGATGAATATTTGTTTTATTTGACACATTAGGAAGATAAGATAAGATAAGATCCTTTATTGTCCATACAATTAATTACAATGGATGGAAAAGTATGGTTCATCTGCTCTTAAAACAACCAAAACAACATATGACAACAACCTTAAAAAACAAAAATAAGAACAATAAAACCCAAACACCCAAAGTACTCCAGACAGGCACGTCCGCCACATCCATACTGCACACACACACACACACACACACACACACACACACACACACACACACACACACACACACACACACACACGCACACACACACACGCACACACACACACGGAGGCCCTTGTCACACTTTAAAGCGTGGGCAGACCTGTAACAAATTAGACAATCGTCTACAAGGAAAGCAATGTGCATAATTATAACCTTTAGATGTCATACCTGCTCCAGCCAATTAAAGGTAGTCCCGTCCAGAAGGCCGAATACGCCCAGATTACGACCACACATTGGGTTGACACTCTCTGTGTAATTCGATACTCTGAAAAGCCAGGAAACAGTTTTTAGCTGGCACTGCTAAACATGGAAAATACAGGATCCGAGAGAGAATGAGAGAGAGTGAAGGAGAGAGCGAGGGGGGAGAGAGAAATGGGAGAGAAAGAGAGAGGGAGGCAGAGACAGAGAGAGACAGAGATAGCGGGAGTCCAAGACATTTGGAGAGAGACAGAGAGCGAGAAAGACATAGACAGACAGACAGACAGCCATACAGACAGACAGACAGACGGCCATACAGACAGACAGACAGACAGACGTACACAGAGCAGGGCCGGACCCAGGGGGGGGGGGGGTTTCCAGGGGTTCCGGAACCCCCCCCCCCCCTGGAAAAAGCATGTACCTTGCTTTGAGTGTTTTCTTTTTTTTTTAAATAAATTTTGTGTGTGTCTCTAACAAATTTTATTCAATGTGAAATCCGATGAGAAAAAGGTACCCCCCCCCCCCCCCACAATGCTGCTCTTAACCCTCAAAACAAGGCCCAGAATGCACCAGATTGCACAGATTTTAACCGTTTTTCAAAAATGTTCCGGGGGAGCATGCCCCCGGACCCCCCTAGTTCGCGCGCCTGCTTTGCAGGCGCGCGCTTGTGGCTTCGCCACTTCGCTGATTTGCCCCCCAAAAAAAGGAGGAACCCCCCCCCTTACAACTCATTTGGTCCGGCCCTGCAGAGAGACAAAGAGAGACAAAGACAGAGAGAGACGATAAGGCAGATATACTAATGGAAGGGAAGGGACTGAGACTGAGGCAGAGGCAGCCAGGCAAGACAGACAGACAGACGGACAAAGACATCAAGAGACTGAGAGAGATACAGAGAAAGACACAAAGAGACAAAGACAAGGACAGGCGGATAGACAGATCGACATACAAATGAAAGAGAGGGGGCGGAGACTTGGACAGAGTAGGCAGACAGGCAGACAGACAGACATAATGCATCTGTAAGAAAATTAGTATTATTTCATCCACGTACAGTATGTTTGTTTTCAACTTATTACCGTTGCTTTTCTTAATGCATCTGGTACAACAAGGCACTAGCTCTACAAATAGATCGATCAAAATACGAGATACCTTCTTTTCGAATGAATGCATCTTCAATTACATTCTGCCGCTGTGTTTTCTAGCCTCTTCTGGGAAGTTACCTCTAAAATCAAAAAATCTTCATCTTGGCGTTCGCTGGCGCTACACATTCAGTCCGGGTTAAAAATATGTGACCCTCCACGACGGGATGAGTCGCATGTCACCTTTGCATGATTTTCATATTTTTACAGTTTTCGAGAGAATTTTTTATGCTCTATCCAGTGGTGAAAACCGATTTAGAAAAGAACAAAAACTGTTTGAGTTATAAGCCAGTGACTAAGGTGACCCTCACTCTGTTACCAGACACTCCCCAGATTTTTATTAAGCCCAGCGCAGAACCGCGCGAGGTGACATGCGACTCATTTCGTGGTGGCGGGTCACATATAAGATGCTGGCAGTTCCACCGGTGTTTTTGCTTTTTGTGTGTTGGTTTCTGGTTTGTTTGTTTGTTTGTTTGTCTGTGCAGACGTATTAGTACTCACTGAGCCAGGGTTTACAGACGCACACGTATCTGTACAGGCTGAGGCACACCAATGACGTCATAGCCACCATGGCCAACAGGAACGTCAGAAAGCCTTGTATCGCACAGATCGCGTCACCAAAGACGTAACGTCCTTTGAAGGCGGACACAGTGGTGAAGGGATAACCCGCTATGGTAACCAAGATGTCTGCCAGGCCCATGTTGAGGAGAAGGACGTTGTGCGGTTTCTGGCGGAGCTTTTTGGATCGGTAGAGCACAAGCACTACTAGACCGTTCCCCCACAGACTGAAGACCGCTGAAAGACAAACCGAGTGTTAGAATTACTTGAGTTAGCTTTTTGGGTCGGTTGAGTAGGCTTACCATCACTACTAGACCGTTCCCCCACAGACTGAAGACCGCTGAAAGACAAACCGAGTGTTAGAATTACTTGAGTTAGCTTTTTGGGTCGGTTGAGTAGGCTTACCATCACTACTAGACCGTTCCCCCATAGACTGAAGACCGCTGAAAGACAAACCAAGTGTAAAAACATGAGCGGCAGAGCACCATCACTACTAGACAGTTCCCCCATAGACTGAAGACCGCTGAAAGACAAACCAAGTGTAAAAACATGAGCGGCAGAGCACCATCACTACTAGACAGTTCCCCCATAGACTGAAGACCGCTGAAAGACAAACCAAGTGTAAAAACATGAGCGGCAGAGCACCATCACTACTAGACAGTTCCCCCATAGACTGAAGACCGCTGAAAGACAAGCCGAGTGTAAAAACATGAGCGGCAGAGCACCATCACTACTAGACCGTTCCCCCATAGACTGAAGACCGCTGAAAGACAAGCCGAGTGTTAGAATTAGCTTTTTGGATTGGTAGAGCACAAGCACTACGAGACCGTTCCCACATAGACTGAAGATCGCTGAAAGACAAACTATGTGTTAACATTTCTTTGTTAGCTACTTTGATCGGCAGAGCACCAGCACTGCTTGACCGTTTCCCCATAGACTGAGGATATCTACAAGAAAAACCGAGTGTTCGAATGCTTTGTGTTAGCTTCTTGGATCGGTAGAGTATCATCACTGCTGGACCTTCTTCCCAGAGTCTGGGGATGGCTGGAAAACAAACCGAGTGTTAAAAATTGAGAATACTACATGGCGCGCTGTATTGTACCAGATTTATACGAGTTTTTTTGTTTTTAGATATTGAACTGCGAGCGAAAGCGAGCATTTCAACACTCAAAAAAGCAACGAGTGTAAGCTTTGTACTACACAGCAAGTCATGTAGTATTCTGTTTATCCTACATACTGTCATTGGCATTTGTCCATGATAGAGGTGAAAAGATTAGGGCAAAAGAAGTAAATTTAAATGTGTTTTTTTTCTTTGTTTTTTTGTTTGTTTTTCTCAAACCCTATCTTTAAGCTGTTGATTTAAAAATGTAAGAAAAAAGAAAGAGGGAGAAGGAAGAAAAAAGAAAAAAAAGGAAACTGAGCTGAACATTAGAAATAAATTTATGTTACGATTAAAAAAAAAAAAAAAAAAAAAAAAAATCCTACATACTGTCTTTTGCTCCAAACGTCCTTCTGTCGATGCGCCCAAATTGAAGATGCTTCAAGTGGAACCTCGATCTCATGGAAAGCCTCATGCAATCTTTGACGTCAAAGCAAATAGACTAAAGAAAGCATAGCGTGACGAGTACGTTCTCAACATCCTTCCAGGGGTAAAAACGAGCGCAACAGTGTTACCAGGATGACGTTTGTCTCGGTGACTCGGCATCACGAGCAGTGGAAAATCAGGTCCCTGCCAGACTAGTTTGACACGACCTTTTTCACATGAACTGTGGTTTGAACAATATTGTTATCTCATGAGTGATATATCTCTTACGTATATAGGATAAAATGTCTTTGTTAGCTTCTTTGGGCGGAAGAGCTCCAGCACTATTACGTATTACTATTACTCGTAGACTGTTTACCCATAGACGCACGAGACCTTTAGGGGGACCGGGTAGCTCAGAGGGTAGAGCACTGAACCTGTCATCTTATGGTCACGGGTTTGAACCCAGGCCTGGACGGACACGGGTCAACTTTATGTGCAAACTCACAGACGATATCCATGTCCCACCCCCGTGTCATCACAGTGACATGTAAAAGACCTCGGTCATTCTGGCTTAAACGCAGGTGGCTCATTACACCTAAACACTCATTTTAAGTCGGGGTAACACCCAGGAACATGCCCCAAAATTTGGGGCATGTTCCTGGGTGTTAATGGTTTCACCGCGAGGGCGTACAACAGCATCTATCATCGTATGAGGCCGGTGTAACACGACATTTTTACTCCACGAAAAATTGACTCCTGAGTAAAATTGTTACTCCGAGTACACCTGTCGTACGAGAAAAGAACTCGCCAAGGAACGAAAAAATAACTCCCTCCCCGACATTTTGACTCCCCAAACGTTTACTTCCAGTAAAAATCTCGTGCGCGAAAATTGGATCCAGGCGAAGGGATAAAAAACGCTGGCGCTGGACCCGAGTACTCTTCAGACTGGCTCGCTCCCCCAGTATGAAAGTTTTTGTCTTGTGCACGTGGATTAAAAAAATAAATAAAATAAAATTAAAAAAAAATTATTTATTTTACACAATTAAAAAAATTATTGGAGTAAAATAAAACATTAAAACGTTCATAATAAACAATAGTAAACAAGAATTAAAAAAAAAAAAAATAGACCGCCCATGCCGGGAATCGAACCCGGATCACTTGGATTTAAAAAAACAAAAAAAACTATTTATTTATTTTACACAATTAAAAAAATTATTAGAGTGAAATAAAACATTAAAACGTTCATAATAAACAATAGTAAACAAGAATTAAAAAAAATAGACCGCCCATGCCGGGAATCGAACCCGGATCTCTTTGGCCATAGACGAATCGCTTTCCACCAGGATCACTTGGATTAAAAAAAAAAAAAAAAAAAAAAAAATTATTTTACACAATTGAAAAAATTATTACAGTAAAATAATACATTAAAACGTTCATAATAAACAATAGTAAACAAGAATTTAAAAAAAAAATAGACCGCCCATGCCGGGAATCGAACCCGGATATCTTTGGCCATAGTCGGAAACGCTTTCCTCCAAGCCAACAAATCTGACAATCGCCAGTGAGCTCAAATGCCTATACTCCTCGCGCAGTGGTACACGCACGCAAAGCACGCAAAGCACGCAAAGCCTGGTGTGGTGTCGCTGGCTGGGCGGTTTATCAGCCGAACGGCTGTTCTATCCCACCGCGAATCGCGCCCGCCGTTAAGAGTGGCTTTTGTGATTTATTTCGCATTTAGGTCCCAGGTAACATTATGAAGTTTTAATACGATCAATCGGACCTATTATCAAGTTAGTGTATCAACTTTTGAAAGAACTGCGCCCAGTAGTTTCCCAGCAATAAGCCGTTAAGTCCAGACAGACAGACAGACAGACACACATTTAAAGTCTGCTGGACCCCAGTACTGCGTACTCGGGGATAATGCCAATATGTGATCTCGCGCAAACAAATGTCGCGCTACCCCTCCCTCCACCCCTTCCACCACCAAGACAAACAGGGGACAGGGGAGTAAAAGTTGCGTACACTTGGCGTGGGCAGTAAATTGCTCGTGTTAGGGTGGAGTAATTTATTCGTTATTTAATTGTCAGGCGAGTAACATTTTCGTACTCGGCTGACGGAAAAACCGAGTGTTATAATTAAATAGCGTTTTTTATCGATAGACCAACTTCACTGCCAGACCATACAATGAGTACCTCCGGCACTACAAGACCGTACCCTTTACGCATAGCCTGAGGACATCTAAAACAAAACGGGAGAGTTAGAGTTATTTCTGTTAGCTTTTGGGATCAGTTGAGTACAGTCAAGCACTCCTAGACCGTTTCCCTAGAGGCTGCATGAGGACGGCTGGAGAACAAACCCAAGTGTTGGAATTATTTGTGTTAGTTTTTTTCTATCAGTAGAGCAACTGCACTACTAGGCCGTAATAGTATACTTTTGGGGAAGTACTCGATGCTATAATCATGAAAAACGTCAGTGTGAGTTCCGACTCTCAAAGCGGGTAATTTCTCCCTGTTGACAACCGCTGCACTAACGTTTCCAGAAGAAGAAAAGCATCCCAAACAAAGAGACTGCCAACGTTCCAAAATTCGGAATAAAAAAAACAAGAAAGGTAGGTTAGAGGAACGTTGCATTTTTTGTTGTCACAATTGTAAGTTCCTATAATATCAATCAATCAATCTTCTTCTTTCTTCTTCTGCGTTCGTGGGCTGAAACTCCCACGTACACTCGTGTTTTTGCACGAGTGGAATTTTACGTGTATGACCGTTTTTTACCCCGCCATTTAGGCAGCCATACGCCGTTTTTCGGAGGAAGCATGCTGGGTATTTTCGTGTTTCTATAACCCACCGAACTCTGACATGGATTACAGGATCTTTTTCGTGCGCACTTGCTCTTGTGCTTGCGTGTACACACGGGGGTGTTCGGACACCGAGGAGAGTCTGCACACAAAGTTGACTCTGAGAAATAAATCTCTCGCCGAACGTGGGGACGAACTCACGCTGACAGCGGCCAACTGGATACAAATCCAGCGCGCTACCGACTGAGCTACATCCCCGCCCAATCAATCAATCAATATGAGGCTTATATCGCGCGTATTCCGTGGGCACAGTTCTAAGCGCAGGGATTTAAAAAAAATTATACAATTTATATCGCACCGTGTGAGATGGATTTTTGTTTTTACACAATACATCACGCATTCACATCGGCCAGCAGATCGCAGCCATTTCGGCGCATATCCTACTTTTTACGGCCTATTATTCCAAGTCACACGGGTATTTTGTTGTGGTGTGCACGTTAAAGATCCCACGATTGACAAAAGGGTCTTTCCTGGCAAAATTGTATGGGCATAGATAAAAATGTCCACCAAAATACCAGTGTGACTTTGAATAATAGGCCGTGAAAAGTAGGATATGCGCCGAAATGGCTGCGATCTGCTGGTCGATGTGAATGCGTGATGTATTGTGTAAAAAAAATTTCATCTCACACGGCATCAATAAATCCCTGCGCCTTGAATATGTGCGCGATATAAATTGCATTAAAATTTTTTTTAACAAAAAACCTGCGCTTAGAACTGTACCCACGGAATACGCGCGATATAAGCCTCATATTGATTGACTAGATGATTACCCGCTTCGCCGGGTACCGGCTTCGCCGGGAAGAAGTAGAGCCGAATACCAGGTTGCGCCTGGGACCCGGCTTTGCCACACGGAGGAAGGGAGATAATCGCGGCTGAAAACACTGGAGAAGATAAGGAAGAGTTACTGGTAGTGGATCCCGACAACAAAAAACAAAAAAACAAAAATATCGGTTCAGCGCGCACAGCGCTGCGCGCTGAGAGCACGTGACGGTGTTAAAATATCTCATCGATGAGGTTGTGTAGCTGAATACGGTGTCCAAATTTGAAAAAGATCCACCGAGAACTTTGGCCGTGCATCGCGAACAGACAGACAGACAGACAGACAGACAGACAGACACTAGTCGTATATATATATAGATTGATTGATTGATTTTGGTGGACATTTTTATCTATGCCTATACAATTTTGCTAGGAAAGACCCTTTTGTCAATCGTGGGATCTTTAATGTGCACACCCCAATGTAGTGTACACGAAGGGACCTCGGTTTTTCGTCTCCTCTGAAAGACTAGCACTTGAACCCACCACCTAGGTTAGGAAAGGGGGAAGAAAATTGCTAACGCCCTGACCCAGGGTCGAACTCGCAACCTCTCGCTTCCGAGCGCAAGTGGGTTACCACTCGGCCACCCAGTCCACCTTTCTTGGTTTTTTGTTTCAAACAATAAGAAATAAATATCTAAACAAAATATACAATGTAGAAAATAGGAAAGAAACAAGGGAAACAGTGAAAGAAGGAAGACAAACAGATGGAAACAAATGAACTTTGTGGAAATAAAGCAAGAACAAGAGGCGAAGCCATCAAGGCTCACGTAAGAAATCGACATACAGTAACACACACACACACACACACACACACACACACACACACACACACACACACACACACACACACACACACACACACACACACACACACACACACACACAGAGAAAGAGCATAGGTGAAACTGTGCAAGAAAGCGAGACACTAGATCTAGATCTGTCTGTCTGCATGTAGCCTACTTACAGGGACACGACTGCCAACTAGTCTCGGCCCGCTCAAAATAATAATGACCGAGACTTTCAGTACTTCCTTCGCGTGACGTCTAACCCTCTTACGTCATAATGTGACGTCAATGTAATGTGACGTCTTCAAATGTTAGAGTTTCTACCACAGACATACACACGCACGCACGCACATACGCACATACGCACGCACGCACAGACAGACAAAGTTACGATCGCATAGGCTACACTTACGTGAGCCAATGAACTGACGACAGAAATAAAGCGTGGGCACATTTGTTGCATAAGCTGACAACAACAAAATGGAAATGGTGAATTTAAAAATGACAATAGTGAATTCCATTAGAACAGGCATTAACTTAAGCTGAAATAAATGCGCCGGACAGCTATAATAATACGATAATTTATAACGCGCACATAATTGAATGAGTAAGTGCATGTGGAGCTGTATGACTGGGTGAATTGTGGGTTGCGTACGTCCGAGGGGCACATGTAGCCTGTGTGTCTGAAGTTGTAGGTATGTTGCGTAAGGGTGTGCTGATATTGAACTTCAGTTGTGTTTAGTAAATGTCTATGTATCAGTGTATCAGTGTCTTGCCACACACATGCCAATTTTCCTTGTATTGATGAGGACAATAAAACTTCTTGTATCTTGTATCTTGTATCTTGTTTAATTATCTCACCACAAGGCGACTCAAGGCGCACTATAACCGGTTTGGTTATTCAGAAAAGAAAAGTTCCAATATTACGACAGCATGTAACCCTTATGTTTTTATTTTTTATATTTTTTTTAATTTAATTTAATTTATTTATTTATTTAATTTATTTATTTTTTTTTTTTTTTTGGGGGGGGGGGGGTATCCAACCATTTTTTATTCGTGGACTAAGGGCTTTTAGAATCGTTATGCCGTCGCGTTGTATGTCGTGACCCGTATGAAAAGTGTGTGACCAAACTGAACATGTCAACATGCAGATACTTTTACTGAGGAGGGTGCCAACTCTACACATGGGTCAAAGTAGCTATTGTGAAATAAAGACCAACAAAAACAGCAAGAAAAGAAAGGTAACGATGAAAAGCATAACACTCACCAACTATACATAAGAATATCCCACAACCCATGGTTCCGACTTTGCCGAGAGAGTGAACTTTTCCAATCGCAAGCATGTGACTATACAGGTCCATATCGCCATCGTTGTCTGTCGGCGAGTTTGCGCCATTCTCTGTCGTTGTTGTTGTTGTCGACAATGAAGATGAAGTTAAGTTGTCCATGTTGCGTGTATTCGATGTTCAAGAGCACTCGGTCAAACGGCAAAGACTACTATACAAAGCACTGACGACGCAAGGGCATTCGCCCGAAAGTGAGTTTTTCCTTCAAATGTGGTTGTATCATGTATACATTTAAAACATTCAAGATGTGCTTTACATGAAGAAAAACTTCTGCAAATAATTCATTAACAGCATTTACAAAATCCTGTCTCCCAAACTCAAAAATGTATATTTCATTCGATATCAGTCTGCATATTAATCCGTAATTCTGAATGAAAAACACAGAACACAGATCAGGTTACATGCAAACATTGCTGTCCACTAAAAAAACGTGTTTACACAAACACGCACACACTTCAAGAATGCACGATATGCAATATAAGAATAAAGTTACATCCAAGAAGAATCGCATCCGTACTGCCGAACTGCCATAAACTCTGAGAAAAATATCGCACAACGAGAAGCAGCCCTTAGAACCATCAAAGCCACAATACGAAGTCCCGCCGGGAATGAAGAACAAACAAGTCGTGTGAAGCGATATTACTACATTTAGTCAACCCTTCGAACTCACAGAATGAAATTGACTGCACCGCATTATGTCAGTTTCATACCACGCGGCCGCCCTGTCGCGTTTACGCACAAAAAGTGACAAGCCAGTATAGCACAGTAGTGTATAGCGCTTCACAGGAAAGCGCACTTTTCTCTATTCTTTTCAACTTCCTGAGCATGTTTTTAATCCAAACATAACATATCTATATATATTTTTGGAATCAGGAAATAATAACAATAAGATGAAATCAATTTTGGATCTATTGCTTACATTTTAATTTTAATTAGAATGTTCATAATTTGTAATTTATTTGGCTTGTTGTTAATATAAATATAACATTTCTATATTTTTTTCGAATCAGCAAATCTTAAAGAATACGATAAAATTATGTTTGAATTGATTTCTAAAAATACAATTTTAACCAGACCTTTAAGATTTGTAATGACCAAACTCATTAATTAAATTTTTAAGCATCCAAGCTAAAATTTAATACCAAGCTTCGTCTAAGATTACTTACTCAAAATGTCAAACTTTTTGATCGAAAACTGAAGGTGTGACACTTACTGCCTTTCACGCCTGGTGGCGTGTAGGGCAGCGACAAAGGACCTCCACTTTTGTCTGTCTCTTGCAAGCCTTTCCAGGGTCGCCCAGGAGTGGTTGAGGTCCTTTGATTCCCCTTCCACTGTTGAAGGTGTGACAGTGCCGCATCAACTTTTAAAAAAAAGACGGATATGACGTCATCAAAGACATTATCGAAAACAGGAAAACATATTCTATGGATATCATAACCAGAAACTCTCATGAGAAGTTTGATGAAGATCGGTCAAGCAGTTTCTCGGAATCGCTCTACACGCACACACGTACACACACATATACATATTTATGTACCTACACACATACACCACCGTCCTCGTCTCGATTCCTGGTGTATGTTAAAACGTTTAGTCAAAACTTGACTAAATGTAAAAACTGATACAAGGTAGATGTACACTACACAGGCTTTTCGAAAGGTCAACTAACGATGGACATTAGCACGTGCTAAGAAATATAAGGCGATTTCTGCAAATGTCATGCGAGGATCGCTCCACAAGTCGATCCTAATGAGATTTTTGATGTATTATTCACAGTGTGTGTCACATTCTATCCTCTGATATTAGCGAGCGCGCTCCATTTGATTCTGCAGATGTTCTCATCGCATTTTTAGGGTGAAAAAAGAGCACCGGACTGCGACAGAATCTCAGTCGGAAAAGAGTAATCTCTTAGCAATCTCTTTGCGATCTCTTAGCAATCTCTTAGCAATCTTATGCTTGTCTTACACTCTGCCGAATATCCTTGCGAATATGAACATGTTGTATTCGGCAAAAAAGAGACGAATGGACAGGAAAAAATATTGAGAATTCGAAGCCTTACCGATCATTGCGAATGCATAAAAATCCATATACGAATGTCTTGCGGATGTATTACGAACGTTGCGAGTGGCCTTGCGAGTGTTGCGAGTGCTTGCAAACATTTTACGAATAAAGCGATTATGCAATTCGCATTGTTCGTAATACTGCTCTTACACTGTTCCGAATTTCCCTTGCGAATTCACCAATAATTCGTAATGATCGGGACATGGTCGCAAGACATTCGTAAATGTTCTTAACCATTCGCCACCATTCGTCTCTTGTTGTGAATATTAGCAACATGCTCCTAATATTCGCAAGGAATGCATATGCTCCTAGTATTCGCAAGCCATTCGTAATCATCGTAAAGGTATTCGTAGCGCTCGCAAGGCATTCGCAATGATCGGTACACATTCGCAAGCACTCGCAACTATTCGTAAGACATTCGCAAGAAATGTGTATATGAACATGTTGTATTTGGCCAAAAAAAGAGACTAATGGACAGGAAAAATATTGACCATTCGAAGCCTTACGAATCCTTGCGAATGTCTTACGAATGGTTGCGAGTGCTTGCGAATGTATACTGATCATTGCGAATGCATACGAATCTATATTCGCAAGGATATTCGGCACAGTGTAAGACAGACATAACAAATGTTTGCGAATGCCTTGCGAGCCTGACGAATACATTGCGATGATTACGAATGTTCGCAAGGATATTCAGCACAGTGTGAGACAGGAATAACGAATGGTTGCGAATGCCTTGCGAGCGTTACGAATACATTGCGATGATTACGAATGTCTTGCGAAATCTTACAAGTACGTTGCAAAAAAGTTAAGAATATGACTTCTTTCCGAATATTAGGAACATGTTGCTATGTTCAAAACAAGAGACGAATGGTGGCGAATGGTTAAGAACATTTACGAATGTCTTGCGACCATGTCCCGATCATTGTGAATTATTGGACAATTCTATTCGCAAGGGCAATTCGGCACAGTGTAAGAGTAGCTTTAGCAGGCAAGAGCGTTTTTCAAAATGTCTTTTACATTGTTCAACTTTTCCTTTATTTCTGAACTCTTACGTCTTGTACTTTATTCATTTTAATTCATTGCAAAGGTTTTGAGTAATGTATAAAAATGAATTCATCAAAGGGTTCCATAATAATTGAGTACTTTCAATGAACGACTTCCACGAATTACTCAATCTATTTTTAGTAACATCGGCTTTTTTGGAGAAAAAACAAAAGGCGATGGTATCACCGCGCGTCGACCGCCTGTAATGGTCGTTTAACACTTCTAACTAATGTACTTCTGGATTACATCATACACATTTCGTCGATAAGAGTTATATTATGTCTATCCATTAACAATGTTTAAATTGTTTTAATTCTCTTTCTTCTTTTTTTTTTCTTCTTTTTTTTGACATGTATAGACTAATTAAATTTGTTACCAAGAACAGGGAACCTCGACGAAATCCCAATTATTTGCTGTGTTAGAGAACCATGCACACTCACTGGCCCATTTAGTTACTTTTCCGTGGCGAGAAACCATCCATTTAAGCATGTATTGATTTGAAAAGTCTAAGCCTCTGCGCGTGTGGAATCCAATTACTGATATACATATTTTTCCTTTCATCTCTAGATCAGGTGTTTTTCTGGTGCAAAGGCGTACAAAATATAGAACTATTTCGTCACTTTAAACATCCTTCCAACGTAGGCTAAACACACCTGGCCAATGATCTGTGAGGGTAAGCGATCATGTTGACTATAAATAGTAAGCTTCGATGTGCATTTTATTTTTTTAAATAAAAAGGACGTTATATCGAGCGGACACTGTAAACTTATCATCAGTTATAATATGCCGTACATTTTTGGGGGCAATTACATAAAGATTGCTAAACTACAGTTACTGCTGACGTCAAGTTGAATAACATAATGACAAGGGTTTGGGGTGATTTTATTGGACTGTACATTCATGGTCATAAACGTATAGATTAACAAGTCGCGTAAGGCAAAATTACTACATTGAGTCAATGTGTCGAACTCACAAAACGCAGTGCATTTTTTCACCGAGACAATACAGCTTCGTCAATCCCCGCGGCACGGACATCGCAGACACATTTTTACGTTGAAAACGCAGTGAAATTGACAAGCCTGTATAGCACAGTAGCGTTTGCACTTAGCAGAAAAGCGCGCTTTTCTGTATTCTTTTTATTTTTCTGAGCTTGTTTTGAATCCAAACATAATTAACATAATATATATATGTTTTTGGAATCAACAAATTAAAAAGAATGAGATGAAATCATTTTTGGATCGATTCCTAACATTTTAATTGATATTAGAATTTTGCAATTTTTAATGACCAACCTCATTAATCCATTATAAAGCTTCCAAGCTGAAATGCATTCCCATAGTCCGAGCTTTGTCGAAGATTGCGTTACCAAAATGTCAATCAATTTGATCGAAAAATGAGGGTGTGACAGTGCGGCTTTAACTTTCACAAAAAAGGAGGATAATATGACGTCATCAAAGTCATTTATCAAAAAAATGAACAATCTGTCTGTGAATAATATTCTCAGAAACTCTCATGCAAAGTTTTATGAAGATCGGTTCATTAGTTTTCTATGAATCGCTCGAACACACACACACACACACACACACACACACACACACACACACACACACACACACACAGAAACATACACACACACACACACACACACACTCACACACACACACACACACACACACACACACACTAACACACACACTAACACACACACTAACACACTAACACACACACACACACTAACACACACGCACACACACATAAACACACACACACACACACACACACACACACACACACACACAGACACACACACATACATCACCACCCTCGTTCTCGATTCCCCGTGTATGTTAAAACATTTAGTCAAAACTTGACTAAATGGACAAACTTAGCAAATCTGCAAGAACAAGAAACTCCCAAATCATTTTTTAGTATCAAAAAAAATGTTTTACAAATTTTCGTTTAAGTTCGTATGTACTTTGTAACCCCGCTAAGGTGAACAGCGTGCCACCGATGTTTTCAGAATGATGTATTACAAGGGAAGTAAGTTGACAAAGCTGCCAATCACTGGGGTAAACGACAAAGCTGCCAATCACTGGGGTAAACGACAAAGCTGCCAATCACTAGGGTAAACGACAAAGAAGAAAACTGATAATGATAGTTGCAAAAGCTTTGCATATATATATATATCATGCCAGAAATTGTTATTACGTTTCACGAATGAGTGATCTGATCACCAGATTGTTGCCTCTTGTTTTACTAATGAATCCGATTGAGAGAAAAATGACCCTGCTCTACTGTCAAGACATTTGCAGGGTGCGTGTCTTCTGGAGCGAACAAAGTGCCGAAGTGATCTCAACATTTTATTAATTGTGCAATGCATCTCCGAGCTTGTGCAATTCGTTTCTTTGTGTAAGATTGACAAAAAGGTTCCATTTGTAGATGACCTTGAAATGAAGTTGCTTTTGACATTTGTTTCTTCGCAGTCTATAAAA
>NC_090247.1:3529732-3532232 GCF_037325665.1 Littorina saxatilis | reverse complement strand
CTGGCAAACATTTTAAAATACCGAAAATCTGTCATTGGTCAAAACTTTTTTTTTCTCAAACTAATTATGTCAAAATAATAAAAAGCAAAACAGCTCGGGGACGAATCCGTTGTCATTGGTCATGAAATCCATTGGTTGATATATGTTTGTCCCTAGTAACATTGTGCTATCACTATACGCTAGACTTTGTTTGGTTAGTTGTAGGAAGAAAATAATTGAGTAGTTTTTGTGAGTCAAGATCTGTTCTTGTCAAGATAATCGTTGTTGTTTCTTGTCAACAGCCCTTCAACCGCAATGGCTAACTAAGACCGTTTAAGAAATGGTAGAGCCATCACTGATCTTGTCATACATTTCAAAAAGACATTGTTCTGTCATGTCACAGCGGCAGATGCGAGAAAAAATGAATTTTCGATTTACACACACGGATCTGCAATCAGCCTTTTACAGTCTCCTCAAATCATCCCATACCCTTTTCACATGTTGTCCAACATGACATAAGCAGCAGTCACTGGGGTAAAGCCGTGTTTGATTATTAGTCATTGCTAAAAACATGTACAGCATGTCATAACGGATGTTAACTTGAGTTGAAATTAGTGCTGAGGGTTGAAACAAGCCACCTCAGCTCTCCGGACAAGACTCGTTCCATCGTAAGTGGGCCAGTTATCAGTGATACATTCGTTTGTAAACAATGCTGCTCTTAACCCTCAAAACAAGGCCCAGAATGCACCAGATTGCACAGATTTTAACCGTTTTTCAAAACTTTTCCGGGGGAGCATCTCCCCGGACCCCCCTAGTTCGCGCGCCTGCTTTGCAGGCGCGCGCTTGTGGCCTCACCACTTCGCTGATTTGCCCCCCCAAAAAAGGAGGAACCCCCCCCCCCCTTACAACTCATTTGGTCCGGCCCTTGGTGTGTTTAGACTGACCCCAACAGCATCACAAGCACGGTTCAGACATTCTATCGTACTATGGGCCAGTTATCAGTGATACATTCGTGTGTTTAGACTGACCACAACAGTATCACAAGCACGGTTCAGACATTCTATCGTACTATGGGCCAGTTATCAGTGATACATTCGTGTGTTTAGACTGACCACAACAGCATCACAAGCACGGTTCAGACATTCTATCGTACTATGGGCCAGTTATCAGTGATACATTCGTGTGTTTAGACTGACCACAACAGTATCACAAGCACGGTTCAGACATTCTATCGTACTATGGGCCAGTTATCAGTGATACATTCGTGTGTTTAGACTGACCACAACAGCATCACAAGCACGGTTCAGACATTCTATCGTACTATGGGCCAGTTATCAGTGATACATTCGTGTGTTTAGACTGACCACAACAGCATCACAAGCACGGTTCAGACATTCTATCGTACTATGGGCCAGTAATCAGTGATACATTCGTGTGTTTAGACTGACCACAACAGCATCACAAGCACGGTTCAGACATTCTATCGTACTATGGGCCAGTAATCAGTGATACATTCGTGTGTTTAGACTGACCACAACAGCATCACACGCACGGTTCAGACATTCTATCGTACTATGGGCCAGTAATCAGTGATACATTCGTGTGTTTAGACTGACCACAACAGCATCACACGCACGGTTCAGACATTCTATCGTACAATGGGCCAGTAATCAGTGATACATTCGTGTGTTTAGACTGACCACAACAGCATCACAAGCACGGTTCAGACATTCTATCGTACTATGGGCCAGTAATCAGTGATACATTCGTGTGTTTAGACTGACCACAACAGCATCACAAGCACGGTTCAGACATTCTATCGTACAATGGGCCAGTAATCAGTGATACATTCGTGTGTTTAGACTGACCCCAACAGCATCACAAGCACGGTTCAGACATTCTATCGTACTATGGGCCAGTAATCAGTGATACATTCGTGTGTTTAGACTGACCCCAACAGCATCACAAGCACGGTTCAGACATTCTATCGTACTATGGGCCAGTAATCAGTGATACATTCGTGTGTTTAGACTGACCACAACAGCATCACAAGCACGGTTCAGACATTCTATCGTACTATGGGCCAGTAATCAGTGATACATTCGTGTGTTTAGACTGACCACAACAGCATCACAAGCACGGTTCAGACATTCTATCGTACTATGGGCCAGTAATCAGTGATACATTCGTGTGTTTAGACTGACCCCAACAGCATCACAAGCACGGTTCAGGCATTCTATCGTACTATGGGCCAGTAATCAGTGATACAGTCGTGTGTTTAGACTGACCACAACAGCATCACAAGCACGGTTCAGGCAGATTGACAGTCGTCAGCCAGCCAACGCCGCATGGTGACATTGTATCCCAAGGACAACAAACAGCGAGGTGTTTAACTGGCAAATTAAACCCGCTGCCAGCAGTGACTGCCATTACCGGTCCCAGCACGGGGGCCGCCATACAACTAACCGCTCGGACACTGGCTACTGTGCTCGGACACAAAAGACCTGGCTTTCGCGCCGGA
>NC_090247.1:3502232-3524732 GCF_037325665.1 Littorina saxatilis | reverse complement strand
ATGACACATTTTAAGACAGAGAGAGAGAGAGAGAGAGAGAGAGAGAGAGAGAGAGAGAGAGAGAGAGAGAGAGAGAGAGAGAGAGAGAGAGAGAGAGAATCATGTACACACAGATGGACGACTTCGCTTGGGGTATCCCAGCCAGCAAAATTTTGCGCAGCGAATGCGTGTCGCAGTCGCCAAACTCTGCGTAACAACTGCACTGGACGCATGCGTAACGCGCGCGATTTTGCAAAGCGAAATACATGCGTGACACACTCGTTTTCCCTCAGATTACGCAGACCATACGCACCTCCAGCGCACGCTTATTTGACACCAAGACAAATTCGCACTCTCCACGCAGACGTCACGATTGCTTTACGCATTCTCACGCTATTAACGCGCTCTCCACGCAGACGACACGATTGCTTTACGCATTTAACGCGCTCTTGACGCAGATGTCCTGATCATCTTACGCACTCTCCACGCAGATGTCACAAATTATTGACGCATTCTCAGGCATTACGCGCTTTTTACGCTCTCTTCACGCAGATGTCACAATTGCTGTACGCATTCTCACGCATTTGACGCACTCTCCACGCAGATGTCACAATTGCTTTACGCATTCTCACGCATTTGACGCACTCTCCACGCAGATGTCACAATTGCTTTACGCATTCTCACGCATTTGACGCACTCTCCACGCAGATGTCACAATTGCTGTACGCATTCTCACGCATTTGACGCACTCTCCACGCAGATGTCACGATTGACTTACACAATTTTACGCAGACCACACAACCGCTTTACGCACTCACAAACAAATAATGGGCAGTGCACAACATTGTATTGATCCAGAAAGACAAAGGTCAAGCGTGCAGGTTCGATAACAGAGATGATCATAATTATGTACAAGTTCTAAAACAAAAATGCAGTCAAATAAATTGATTAAAACAAAGGAGAGATTTGAATCTCGCTTATTGCCATTGTGACTTCCAGGTTTTAATTTCACTGCATTTTGACATACCAGCAGCACGGAAACAAAAATGATCAAAATACTATTCAAAGCAGAATTCAAATTGGCAGAACAAAGAATAAATAGAACAAAACCCTGATAGTCATCATCGATACGCCGTAGTACATGCAGTGAAGAATCCAGTATAACTTATAAGAGAGAATTTTGATGTACACTCGTCACTATATCACATTGATGTAAACAAATAAATAAATAATTGGCACAGCCTAGGCATAGGCAGCAGTGAGTTGTATCAACATGTTTGAATACAGAACAGCAACAAAAAGAGAAAAAAAGTTCTACAAGCCAGCTAATAGTTGAACTTCAGATTACTAATGATATCACAAACAAACACTTAGTTAATGCCCATTCTCCAGGGATCGAAATCCAGTCAATGTACACCAAACTAGGATAACACATACATTTAGAATCTATCACGACTGCATAAAACATTGGTATGCAATTCACAAAGCAAGGAACTTGAAACATGAACATTGACATTAAACATACATATGTGCCCCACACACATTTCGGACAAGGCAGCTGAACGAAATTCAGATGTGGATGGAGCACAAAATAATTAGATGGGGAGGCGTGAAAGCATACTGGGACAAGGAACAAGCAAGAGAAAGAGGATAAGAAGATAAAAGGAAGAACAAACCGAAGAATAAGAAAGAAAAAAACAAAATAAGAGAAGGAGAGAGAAAAAAAAAAGGAAAAAAAGGAAAAAAAAGGGAGACAATCATATGAATGTGTACCATTTAAATAAAAGAAATTAAAAAATTACTTTTAAAAAGGAGACATTTCAGGTTTTGATTTGAAGTGTGTTAACATATTCACATATACCAGTAACTTTGCATGGAAAAAAAAAGTTCACAATGATTTGAAGCAAATTCAAATGCCAGAGAAAAAACAGAACAAAACCCTGATGTCATCATTGATAATCAGTGGTACGTTCAGTGAAGAAAAAACAATTGACACAACCTAGACATGGGCAGCAGTGAGTTATCAAGTTTCACTACACAAAAGTAACAACTACAATAATGAAACAAAAGGTAAAATGCCAGCTAATAGTCAAAATTCAGAACAATGATATCAAAAAGAAACACTTATTCAATGCCCCTTCTCCACTGATATGTATAAGCACACCAACATGACATAAACTCATAAATTTAAAAAAAAACATGACATAAAACTCATAAATTAAAAAAAACTTATCAGACTGCGTAAAACATAGGTTTGCCATCTCAAAATGGATGTAAAACACGCAGCTTACTCACAAAATGATAGACAAGTCTCCAGCGGCCAGCTGCTCAGCAAACAAAATAAGGTGGCGAGGATCAATATAATTGAAATGCATTTTTTTTGCTGTTTCGGAGAGAACTTTGCTTCATTTACCTTACACTGCCTGCATTCAAGGGCTACATTTTTATCAGGTGCACCAAGACTTACATCTATAGAAATCCAATCATAACGGTTTTAACAGCAAAAAAAAAAAAAGTATATTTCTAGTCTCGCTTCTAAATTCTCAACTCAACTCCAAAAAATAATAAAGAACAAAAACCCGCATCATGCATTGTCTCCTTCAAGCTGCCTAGGTTGTTTGCGTTCGACTCCCATAAATGACAAGGAATTGTTAAAACCTTTTCTTTCTATTTGTTCACTTTTTGTTTTCTTCTTTTCTGAACTCTTTATACTTGTATTTTATTTATTTTAATTTAGCCTGAAGGTTTGAGTCGTGTATTAAAAATCGAATATAGTGTGTAAGTGCCCTTGAACAGCTTTTCCAGAATCATGTATTCTATATTTTTAGTATGGGATACCCACAAGAAAAGTTCAAATGCATCCATGCGTCTCCACTGATAGTAATGGTAGTTGAGCACTTCCAGTTTAGTCTTCTGTCGTTCTGACACAACCTAAAAGGGTACATCATGTCTGAACATCATCTGTAGAAGAGTGTGAAGTTTAAAGCTTAGCTTAAATAATGTCCAACAAAACCCCAGACTCTTCTGTACATTACCCATCAGCCACACAGACCTGAACTGTGAAATACAATTACTCACTAGCAATTTCTCAGGCGAGTCAAATCTTACATTCATCAAATTTTTGCAACTAGCATTGTAAATAAGCCTACAGAGATTACAAAGTTCAATTACTGCAAACCAAATCATGAAGGCTCTTCCATGGCCTGTTGTCTCTTTCTTTTATCACAGGCTTCCAAAAACCAGTCTTGAACGGCCGTCTTCAAGGTCTTGACCTGTGGCACCCGTACAGCTTCACGGAACAGCCTCTGCATGACAAAACAAAAAATAACATGAACTTAGATCATCAAACAACTATCACTGATTTGAGAAAAGTCTCAAGTTTATTTCCTGACGCCTGTAAACTTGCTAAAAATCATACAGACACACAAACTTGCATACACACCATACGCTTTTACAACACACCAACTATACTTGAGTTAGGAAATTACAACACCTTGTAATCCTTGTAGAAGAGAAGTAAAAAAAAATACCTACCCTAATATTTGTTTTAACCCTTTCGCTGCCAATCAAAACTTGGGTATGTGCATTCCTGACTGCCAGGGAATATTGGAGTTTGGGGTGTAATAATTCACAAAAAAATCTAGCTTCAAACTGGCAGTAGGTAGGTAAGTAAAACCTATGTTGTTTTTAAAGGAAATTGAACCAAGAATCTGTTTTTAGTGTCTAATCATGGAAATGATAATTAGTTTGGCTTATAATGATGTTTAAATATGAACTTTTGAAAAATCAGCCCGGCGCATCTTCCGGTGCCTGTGGATCAAACACAGGTGGCTGTTTTGCTCGCTCCAAGAAAGGATTATAATCAGTGTCATCTACCTGTTTCCAACGAATTGTCCGAAAGAAGATCTCCCCCTTCCCCTGTCAGTATCCATAATCATTTGCACCGCCTGTAGCGTCAGTCCGGCTTTGTTTTTCCCTACTAGGGCCCGGTCGACAGTCACCGTTAGCCATTTTGACGAGTCGAGATTTCTCTCCCATACCCTGTCGACAAGGCCGAAAATAGCCTTCAAACGCAAAACCCTGTCACCATTTATGTTTATTCATGAGAATGAGGTATCCTACCAAGCCATTGGCTGCTATTTGTGTGTCAGCAGTGACGTAGCATTTCTGGAAAATCCCGGAACGGAGAAGACGGGTTTACCCGTCCTAAGGCGCTGCGGCTGCACAAGCGCATGACTGGTATACCCGTCATAAGGCAGTCAAGTGGTTAAAGTTACCTTTACTATGACTTTTTCTTTGGGGGCCTTCGGAAATTCATAATACATGTACTGTGACGTGCAGACGCATATGTGACGACATCATACCGTTTGCTAACATCCTTATTTCGTATGTAGTCGAAAATCCATGACACTGACAAATGAGCTCAGGAACTTGGCTTCTAGCAATTTAATGTTAAGCGTAAAAGCTTTGACAACTATCATTCACATGTGAAACATGGCAAATTTAAAATTGATTCCAAAGAACAAAATTTGAGACAGAAATAACTTGTTGTTTTGTAGACATGGATTTTATCTTCTTCCTAAAAGGACCAGGATGATTTTACAAATTATGAAAAACAACTCACTGTCGATGGCTTTTAGTCGCAGCGTACACCATGGTCTCTTTCCCTGCCCTCCCCCAGAGCCCCCTGTCAGCAACCGTGTAGCCTATGGAACACCTTCGTCATCACAGCATCAGTAGTCGTCTTTAGTTCATGTCCACCAACCACACCGAGCTCATGGTCATGGATCTGAAACAAACAAAACAAGCCAACTGAATTCCAAAAATCAAATATTCAGACAGCTCTTCTTCACATACAAACAATTCAATCTGGAAGCATCATACGTCACCTGGAACAAAAAATCAATAATCGCACTTGCTTTAAAAAAAAAAGTTTTCAGAAGAGCAAATGGTGATTGAGTGTAGCATTGTCATAAAATGTAATCACACACCTCAGGTGACCTGCATCAATCATTCAATACTATCTCACAAATCTTCATTTGGAAAGCACAAACATAGTTAGAAGAGAGCGTCAACCGTGATACTATTCAGTGTGGACAATTTTTTTCTGACCCATAATCCGATGCCTACACAAAGTGAGAATCAGAACTCACAAGAAGGCACTGTTGCATGTTTGTGATTATTTGCTTGAGTGTAGCACTTGCAATTTTGAACTTGAGGAAACAGCGTAGCAATTTCTGTTACATCCCTGAAAACCTAGCAGATGGCAGCTCTGGCCACAGAGCAATATTTGCATTATTTCTCACAGATGCAATGATCACAGAAAACAAAGTGGTGCATGCATTTTCCGCACCCCACATGAGAAAAAGAGGCCCATCATTGTGCGTACCCATAAGCATAGTTTTATCATCAAAATGTGTTGGTTAAATTCACAAATGTGACCAATACGCATAAACCTTGCATGAATTCCCAGGATAATGGGAAACTGGTCATGAATGAGAACTGATGAACAGTTAAGATACACCCGTGAACCGTGATGACATCTGGCATCCTCCAAAAAGCACACACTCAAGGTAACATTTAAAGCCTAAAGAGCGTCTAACAATAACATGTCACTCTCACAAGATCTTGCTACAGTTATCTGGGGAAAATAGCACAGGCATGACTGGTCTGCTTCAACAATAGCATTCAAAGCCACCTACCAGTGATCACTCCTTCGACAGATCCATCATGTGCCTTCAACATCTTCCACACTCAACAGTAAAAAGATGACTCCATCGAACAGTAGCACAGGCTCTGGCTCCACCATGATTCTTTGGCGACCAATTACTAAATTAGTCGCATCAGGTCCATCTGCTACTGTAGAACCTTCTCCAGCAGCAAGAACTGATGTTTATCTTGCCGCTCTGCTCTGCTCGTAGTCTTGTGTCCGCTGAATGGAAGAAAAGAAGAACAAAAAGACATTTACATGAAGCAATACATATTTTAGACAATCTGTCGGCCTGAAAAGAAACCATCAGCACTAAAAAACAATCTGAGCAAATGTTCATAGTAAACGTGACATCTCTATATTTTTGAATTCAGGAGAAGATGAGGAATATATATATTGCAATCAATTTTTAAAGGGGCATACAGAGTGGCATTTGATGGGGTAAAAAGATGTAGGGACTCAGCAGTTGGAGATGAAAATTTTTGTGTGTATTTACTTCAAGCAGATTTTTATTTTTTTTTTTTTAAGACAGAAGAACAAACACACACTAAAAATCATTGTTTAAAGTTGAACTGACCTTAACTTTTCCTCCAAACACTAGAACTTTTTGTATTCATTCAAAAATATTCATCAAAAAGGTTAAATTTTAAATTCAATTTTGCAGACTTTGGATGAAAAGTTACTCTTCTCTGGCATCCCACGGACACAGTTCACACTTTCTCATCAATGAGATGCCTGTGTTAATTAAAAACAAACATCAATAAAACTATTAAAATAAAATAAAAATTTAAATTATAAAAATAAAATCGACCAACCGCCCCCACCCGATTTTTTTCCCCTTTGCTGGAAACAATACATTTGTTTCACTAAAACAGTAAAAGAGATCAGCTGAATTTGTTTGACACATCTGGTTATAACTAAAAGAATAAAACACAAAATAAGCCAAAGTCACAGAACAAAAAGACGCTGTCAGTGTCACTATCAATGACTCTGAATGAGACACTCATTGCTATCGAGCCATACCTGTTCATCTTCACCTTGCCGGGACGGAACGACAGTCTGCGTTACTGGCATCGGTGGCGGTGTTAAGGTCACTGTCCATCTCAGCTTTCTTCACCTTCAGTTCAAACAAGCAGTGAGCACCGTCATACTCAAGTCAAAGCTTTCTGAAAAAATAAATACTTGGAAGTTAAATAGGATCACATTGATTCCCAAACCTAACAGTAACAGTAACACGCAAACATCAAAACTGGAATATTAATTATTAAATATAAGCATCTCAATTTCACTAAATTAGTATATTTATTTTCTCTGTGATGTATTTTTTATTTTTATTTCAAAAAAATCTGTTTTTCAACTTTATCACTGCACACGCTGACACAGCCTCTGCCTGCCTCTCTAGTCTATGCATGCCTCGGGAACAAGGGTAATTTTTCTCTTTTCCGAGACTCAGACACAGAATATTCCACTATGAGTCTATGTCAGTATGCGGAACTGAAAGTTGAACATCTGTGGAAAAATAAAAAGATACAAATAAAAAAAAACAGATTTATGAAGAGCCTATTAGTATTACTACTAAAGCTCCTGACAACTGCTGCCGCAATGACTCGACCAGATTAGGAACCAACCAAAGTTCACCAAGAAACAGACAATGAGACATAAAATGATAAACGAAAATTCAGTTTTTATGGTGCCGTGAGCGACCCGCGAATCGGGATTCGGATGATATTTTCACTCTTCCACAACTCCTTAAAAACAAACCACTGCATCAATCAACTTTATGTTTTTGGAAAAGTTAGTTCATTCATCCATCTTTCAGACAAAACAAACATGAATGAATAGAACAGTGTTCTTCTAGGCGAAAAAAAAATCGAAAGTGTGAGAAATTCTCTCTGCCATCAAACTCGGAAGCCGAAGCCGCGAGCTATCAAAAATTCAAATTCCCAAATCTTTCCTTCAGTTGATCAACTTACCTATTCTTGAAAGAAGTCAATCTTCATTTCAGAGAGAAGGATAAGATTACCTTGCATCCAATAAGCAAGTCAAAAATACAAGTCAATATGAAGAAAAAGCAAAAAAACGCCGATACAATGTGGATTTGACAGACTTCTTGCCAACAGGAAGTTGGAGATTGTCTGAGTAGGTCTGACAGACAAGGGAAATAACTTCAATAAATTGCTCTTTTCAGTCAAGGTAACTGTCTCCCCTGAAATTGAACTTTCATAGAGATTTTCTTCCAAAGCAAAATAAAATAAAATGAAAATATGCTGAGAACAAATTTTATGTAACCATTAACATCAGCCTTTATTTTGAGTAGATAATTAGTTTCAAAGTTACTTTAGTTTACATTTTTTTGTTTAATCTGAATTTTTTAAATGTTTTTATCGTTTTGTTATGGGTGTTCATATAGATTTCAGTTATCTTTTCTGTTCATATAATATTTTTATTATGCTTTGCCTAGATTTTTCCACGACATTATTTTGTGGAAAGCTGATTCCTACAACAATACCAAATCCCCATTACAATAAATATATTACATGCTAAAACAATTATAATGATAATACAAATTAAAATAATCATATTTATTTTAAGATAAAAATAATCAGGATAACAATTAAGCAAATAAATGTTAGTAATAACAAAATGATTAAATAAAAATTAAATGGGAAAACCATTACATAAAATAAAAATATTTTTATTAAACTTTTAAATGCATTTTTTTTTAACCGAAACTGTCTTAAGATAAACTGAAAAATAACGGATTGAAAGTTTTTATGCAATTTTTTTTCTAAAAAAAAAAAAAGAAGTTTTTGAAGAAGAATAACTATTCATAACCAAAATTTAAAAGTAAATATTTTTTAATAACATAAAATATAATAAATTATTTCATGAAGTAAATGCATAAACCCACGGTATAAAATTAGGAAAAACAAAAATTGCAATCACCTTTTCATTGAATCCATGCGTGCTAAACACTGCGTGGTGAAGTCGTTTCGAATGCGACAATCTGCGTAAAAGTTGGCGAAAAGTAACGCGCGCGAAGCGAAGGTGTCACGAGGCCGTACGCATCCCCGCATGAAAAACGCAGAAATAACGCATGCGTCACGCAGAATCATGCTGGCTGGGATGTACTGCCCGGCAGTACACATCTACTTAATCCAAGCGGAGCGCGGGCGAAGCCCGCGCGTAGCGAGGTAGTTTTTTTTTTCATCTCCCAGCACTGAACATTTTTTTGCCAAGTGGTGTCTGTCTGGACATTGTTCTAGAATTCATCTTTTAGCACAATATTAGCGACACTGTTTGGACAATTCTATTAAAATTAGGCGTACAAACTAATTTTGTTTCGGGGAATCCTCTCAGAGGATCAGAATTTTCATATAATATCATCGGAAGCTGTTACAACGGGAAAATGTGAAACTTTTGTCACTTTTTAACATGGAATTTCATCTTTGAGCGTTTCAAGCGGACTTTAATAAAATAGTTATTTGCGAATTATGCAGCGGAAGACACTCACCGGTTCAACATGTGTATGGTCATTAAACCTCAAAACATTTCAGTAAGTGGTTTAGACAAACACCTCCGCCATGGGAGGGTGACTGGTTTGTAGCTGAAGAGTTTTTTTCTAAAGTGTGTTCTAAATACAAATGACGTACTGGTAATGATGTAATGAGTTGTTCTAATCTTGTTCTTGGAACTCTTGCTGTTCCAAGCTTGTTCTTAGCAAGTCTTGGTGACGAGAACAAAGACTATCAATGAAATCTTTAGAAATAACCTCTGACAACGACGACGATGACGACGACGACGACGATAACAACAACAACAACAAATGACATCGACGACGACGACGACAACAACAACAACAACAACAACAACAACAACAACAACAACAACAACAACAACAACAAAAACAACAACACGAGAACAACAACAATCACGACAACGAACATGACAACAACAACACCAACAACTACGACGACAACTACAACGACTGGGTTATGATGACATCACCAATGATTTAAAGGCCGTTAAAAAATCGTTAAATCCTATTTCTTCACTGATTCTTATGAAATTTTAAAGGTTGGTTTGTTGTCCCCAACTTATTTTCACTCCATACTTTTCCAGAAGAAAAACATAATTTTGGCAGTTAAAAACCGTTAAATTTCAATTCTTCACCGATATTTATGAAATTTTGTGGGTAGGTTCGTTGTCCCCAACTGATTTTCACTCTATACTTTTCCAGAAGAAAGACATAATTTTGGCAGTTAAAAAACGTTAAATTTCAATTCTTCACCTATCTTTATGAAATTTAGTGGGTGGGTCCGTTGTCCCAAACTGAATTTTAAGACATACTTTTCCAGACAAAAAACCTTATTTTTGGCAGTTAAAAACCGTTAAATCTCAATTCTTCATCGATATTTTTATGAAATTTTGTGGGTAGGTTCGTTGTCCCCAACTGATTTTCACTCCATACTTTTCCAGAAGAAAAACATAATTTTGGCAGTTAAAAACCGTTACATTTAAATTTTCACCTATCTTTATGAAATTTAGTGGGTGGGTCCGTTGTCCCAAACTGAATTTCAAGACAAACTATTCCAGTCAAAAAAACTTATTTTTGGCAGTTAAAAACCGTTAAGTCTCAATTCTACAGCGATATTTATGACATTTTGTGGGTAGGTTTGTTGTCAGATTTGACATGATGGCAGAATTGAAAGTGTGAGATATCCTGATGTTTCACAATTTATGCTGCATAATTCAGCCCCATAGGCGCTTGAATTTTAGGTGGAGTTGGGTTTTTTTTCAGCCCAAACCAGTAACCCCCACATGGTTTTCATGTCCCTTTCTGGGAGACTTCAAGAAGTTTCAATTTGACGTCATGATTAGCCTGCCGCATTAGCAAGTATGAAAACACGTCATCGATGACACATTTTAAGAGAGAGAGAGAGAGAGAGAGAGAGAGAGAGAGAGAGAGAGAGAGAGAGAGAGAGAGAGAGAGAGAGAGAGAGAGAGAGAGAGAGAGAGAGAGAGAGAATCATGTACACACAGATGGACGACTTCGCTTGGGGTATGTACTGCCCGGCAGTACACATCTACTTAATCCAAGCGGAGCGCGGGCGAAGCCCGCGCGTAGCGAGGTAGTTTTTTTTTTCATCTCCCAGCACTGAAATTTTTTTGGCCAAGTGGTGTCTGTCTGGACATTGTTCTAGAATTCATCTTTTAGCACAATATTAGCGACACTGTTTGGACAATTCTATTAAAATTAGGCGTACAAACTGATTTTGTTTCGGGGAATCCTCTCAGAGGATCAGAATTTTCATATAATATCATCGGAAGCTGTTACAACGGGAAAATGTGAAACTTTTGTCACTTTTTAACATGGAATTTCATCTTTGAGCGTTTCAAGCGGACTTTAATAAAATAGTTATTTGCGAATTAAGCAACGGAAGACACTCACCGGTTCAACATGTGTATGGTCATTAAACCTCAAAACATTTCAGTAAGTGGTTTAGACAAACACCTCCGCCATGTGAGGGTGACTGGTTTGTAGCTGAAGAGTTTTTTTCTAAAGTGTGTTCTAAATACAAATGACGTACTGGTAATGATGTAATGAGTTGTTCTAATCTTGTTCTTGGAACTCTTGCTGTTCCAAGCTTGTTCTTAGCAAGTCTTGGTGACGAGAACAAAGACTATCAATGAAATCTTTAGAAATAACCTCTGACAACGACGACGATGACGACGACGACGACGATAACAACAACAACAACAAATGACATCGACGACGACGACGACAACAACAACAACAACAACAACAACAACAACAACAACAAAAACAACAACACGAGAACAACAACAATCACGACAACGAACATGACAACAACAACACCAACAACTACGACGACAACTACAACGACTGGGTTATGATGACATCACCAATGATTTAAAGGCCGTTAAAAAATCGTTAAATCCTATTTCTTCACTGATTCTTATGAAATTTTAAAGGTAGGTTTGTTGTCCCCAACTTATTTTCACTCCATACTTTTCCAGAAGAAAAACATAATTTTGGCAGTTAAAAACCGTTAAAATTCAATTCTTCACCGATATTTATGAAATTTTGTGGGTAGGTTCGTTGTCCCCAACTGATTTTCACTCTATACTTTTCCAGAAGAAAGACATAATTTTGGCAGTTAAAAAACGGTAAATTTCAATTCTTCACCTATCTTTATGAAATTTAGTGGGTGGGTCCGTTGTCCCAAACTGAATTTTAAGACATACTTTTCCAGACAAAAAACCTTATTTTTGGCAGTTAAAAACCGTTAACACTCAATTCTTCATCGATATTTATGAAATTTTGTGGGTAGGTTCGTTGTCCCCAACTGATTTTCACTCCATACTTTTCCAGAAGAAAAACATAATTTTGGCAGTTGAAAACCGTTACATTTAAATTTTCACCTATCTTTTTGAAATTTAGTGGGTGGCTCCGTTGTCCCAAACTGAATTTCAAGACAAACTATTCCAGTCAAAAAAACTTATTTTTGGCAGTTAAAAACCGTTAAGTCTCAATTCTACACCGATATTTATGACATTTTGTGGGTAGGTTTGTTGTCAGATTTGACATGATGGCAGAATTGAAAGTGTGAGATATCCTGATGTTTCACAATTTATGCTGCATAATTCAGCCCCATAGGCGCTTGAATTTTAGGTGGAGTTGGGTTTTTTTTCAGCCCAAACCAGTAACCCCCACATGGTTTTCATGTCCCTTTCTGAGAGACTTCAAGAAGTTTCAATTTGACGTCATGATTAGCCTGCCGCATTAGCAAGTATGAAAACACGTCATCGATGACACATTTTAAGACAGAGAGAGAGAGAGAGAGAGAGAGAGAGAGAGAGAGAGAGAGAGAGAGAGAGAGAGAGAGAGAGAGAGAGAGAGAGAGAGAGAATCATGTACACACAGATGGACGACTTCGCTTGGGGTATGTACTGCCCGGCAGTACACATCTACTTAATTGATATTTGTCTTACTTTGTCTTTCTTTTCTGTTGCATCTCCATGGAGGTTTTGAAATGAACTTTCTCATTTCTTGCCTCCCGATACATTTCACGTTCATCTCAACAGACGTTGGACCACCAATGAAGGGAGAATTATTCGACAAGTTCCCCCTCAGTCTTAGACCTCCCTAGGCTCGAACACACAGAGCTACAATTGATTTAGCCCTCCAAACTGAACTTGCTAAACAAGACTAACCACTCACTGGACAAAAGCAGTCGGGAAGAGGCTGGGGACTTTGGCAGTGACAACTGGAAGCTTGTCAAGAATCTAATGGGATGTCTGGCTCGAGGAGACCTCCCTGGTGAGCGACGGTTGTTTGGCCTGCTGGTGTCAAGGAACTGATCCACTTGTGAGTTAATGACTGCCCACGATCAGAAACCTCTTGAATATCTGAAGGAACCTTGGATGGTGGACTGGTACGCGTGGTAGGGCCTAGTTTCTATACATCCCTGGTCAGTGTCTAGCGCTTGGAGCTGTGGAGAAGCGCTTTATAACTGTTCTACTATTATTATCCAAGCGGAGCGCGGGCGAAGCCCGCGCGTAGCGAGGTAGTTTTTTTTTTCATCTCCCAGCACTGAAAATTTTTTGGCCAAGTGGTGTCTGTCTGGACATTGTTCTAGAATTCATCTTTTAGCACAATATTAGCGACACTGTTTGGACAATTCTATTAAAATTAGGCGTACAAACTGATTTTGTTTCGGGGAATCCTCTCAGAGGATCAGAATTTTCATATAATATCATCGGAAGCTGTTACAACGGGAAAATGTGAAACTTTTGTCACTTTTTAACATGGAATTTCATCTTTGAGCGTTTCAAGCGGACTTTAATAAAATAGTTATTTGCGAATTAAGCAGCGGAAGACACTCACCGGTTCAACATGTGTATGGTCATTAAACCTCAAAACATTTCAGTAAGTGGTTTAGACAAACACCTCCGCCATGTGAGGGTGACTGGTTTGTAGCTGAAGAGTTTTTTTCTAAAGTGTGTTCTAAAT
The DNA here is from genome assembly GCF_037325665.1 of Littorina saxatilis. Classification (NCBI taxonomy): domain Eukaryota; kingdom Metazoa; phylum Mollusca; class Gastropoda; order Littorinimorpha; family Littorinidae; genus Littorina; species Littorina saxatilis. Next base: position 3,511,005 of record NC_090247.1, on the reverse strand, counting down.
ACAAATGACGTACTGGTAATGATGTAATGAGTTGTTCTAATCTTGTTCTTGGAACTCTTGCTGTTCCAAGCTTGTTCTTAGCAAGTCTTGGTGACGAGAACAAAGACTATCAATGAAATCTTTAGAAATAACCTCTGACAACGACGACGATGACGACGACGACGACGATAACAACAACAACAACAAATGACATCGACGACGACGACGACAACAACAACAACAACAACAACAACAACAACAACAACAACAACAACAACACGAGAACAACAACAATCACGACAACGAACATGACAACAACAACACCAACAACTACGACGACAACTACAACGACTGGGTTATGATGACATCACCAATGATTTAAAGGCCGTTAAAAAATCGTTAAATCCTATTTCTTCACTGATTCTTATGAAATTTTAAAGGTAGGTTTGTTGTCCCCAACTTATTTTCACTCCATACTTTTCCAGAAGAAAAACATAATTTTGGCAGTTAAAAACCGTTAAAATTCAATTCTTCACCGATATTTATGAAATTTTGTGGGTAGGTTCGTTGTCCCCAACTGATTTTCACTCTATACTTTTCCAGAAGAAAGACATAATTTTGGCAGTTAAAAAACGGTAAATTTCAATTCTTCACCTATCTTTATGAAATTTAGTGGGTGGGTCCGTTGTCCCAAACTGAATTTTAAGACATACTTTTCCAGACAAAAAACCTTATTTTTGGCAGTTAAAAACCGTTAAATCTCAATTCTTCATCGATATTTATGAAATTTTGTGGGTAGGTTCGTTGTCCCCAACTGATTTTCACTCCATACTTTTCCAGAAGAAAAACATAATTTTGGCAGTTGAAAACCGTTACATTTAAATTTTCACCTATCTTTTTGAAATTTAGTGGGTGGCTCCGTTGTCCCAAACTGAATTTCAAGACAAACTATTCCAGTCAAAAAAACTTATTTTTGGCAGTTAAAAACCGTTAAGTCTCAATTCTACACCGATATTTATGACATTTTGTGGGTAGGTTTGTTGTCAGATTTGACATGATGGCAGAATTGAAAGTGTGAGATATCCTGATGTTTCACAATTTATGCTGCATAATTCAGCCCCATAGGCGCTTGAATTTTAGGTGGAGTTGGGGTTTTTTTCAGCCCAAACCAGTAACCCCCACATGGTTTTCATGTCCCTTTCTGAGAGACTTCAAGAAGTTTCAATTTGACGTCATGATTAGCCTGCCGCATTAGCAAGTATGAAAACACGTCATCGATGACACATTTTAAGACAGAGAGAGAGAGAGAGAGAGAGAGAGAGAGAGAGAGAGAGAGAGAGAGAGAGAGAGAGAGAGAGAGAGAGAGAGAGAGAATCATGTACACACAGATGGACGACTTCGCTTGGGGTATGTACTGCCCGGCAGTACACATCTACTTAATTATTATTATTATCATTATTATTTAAGTTATTGAGACATCCCAGTGCACTAAGGGATTTATAGAGCAAATCGAGAAAATTCATTATTGAACGAAGCGCATAGCGCTGAGTTCAATAATTATTTTCGAGATTTGCTCTATAAATCCCTTAGTGCACTGGGATTGTTTCAATAACGATATTGTCAGTACCGCCATAGAAAAAAGAAGATTCCAAACGCACATTTTGCAATGCGCATTTGAATAGGCATAACTGTGTGGTCAGGTCGTGCACAGTAAAGATCTACTTTTGTGTGGGGTGTCTCAAGTGTGTCGTGCTTTCGTCACACGCATTTTAATTTCTGTTGGTAAATTCCAGTGTAGCGTTAATCTGAACAGTGATGATCTTTCAGAGAGACCTCATTTGAACTCGGAGAAAGGCTCTTCATTATTTGCGATTCGAAACCTCCAGTCGAGCTTCGACGGATTGACTATGCGGAGTGACTCCCCTTGAATTGACTCAAAGCGGGACTCGACGGTTCGCACATTTTCAAAACAAATGTGGCATATTTGTGACCCTCCACCACGGATTGAGTCGCATGTCACCTTTGCATGATTTTCATATTTGTACATTTTCCTAAAGAGTTTTTTACGCTGTATCCAGTGGTGAAAACCGTTTTAGAAAAGAGCGAAAACTGTTTGAGTTATAAGCCTGTGACTAAGGTGACCCTCACACTGTTACCAGACACTCCCCGGACTTATATTACGCCTAGCGCAGAACCGCGCGAAGTGACATGCGACTCATTTCGTGGTGGAGGGTCACATTTCTCGTGTTCTATCTTCACTCATCGGGGAGTCTGATACTAAATATGAACGGTAAGAATGCTCTGAACCCTACACGTATTATATCCCCATCGTTTTTTCGTTCACATTTGCCCAACATGTTATTGCTGAGCGGGGTTAATGTCGTCTGCTAGGCTACCTGCCAACCTGGGCAATGGAACGACTGCAGTCTGCACTGAGTCTGTACGCATGAGGCAGGCTGCTAATAAATCTTATATATAGAACGTTCTGAACCTTACACGTTTTCGATTACGATTGTTCTTGCTTTGAAATAATAATTCTGAAACCATTCATTTACTGAACTTATGTAGTCGTATTTCTGTGTTGTCTGCTACAGAGTCGATCGAGTCAGTCTTCCAAACTGGTCTAGCTGGTACGTTATCGGAATAACACTTGTGTTTTCTGTTAGCCGCTGGGAATTGTATACTAACTCATCATTTGGTAATGTGGATGATAAGCTACATGCCACTAACACGGCATATGAGAAGAATCTATGCAAGTCGGCGAAAATTAGATGAAACACAGCGGCTTCTATTTTTTTAGATCACTGGCACTGGCACAGGCACATGCAATCTGTCAGAAAAAAACCACTTCTGCTTTAATTGAGAAGCAGGGAATTTATGGTCATTTGGTATTGTGGAGAATATAAGCTACATGTCATTAATTAATTGTGAGGATGAGAGCACAGTCTCGCTTAGGCAAAGGGCGCAAGAATACGCTCTGTGGAAAAGTTAGCGCACTCCAAGAGTGCGCTAACAGTTTTAGCGCATCGCCATTAGCCAATCAACTGGTTCACATCAGTCATGTGACACCAGTACTTACTGACAATTATTATTATTATTATTATTATTTCAACTGTATGGTCGATTTAGTAAAGAAGGTATTGTACGATGCTTGTTTAAATACAAGAAAACACATCACGTTGTAAAACATCGGCCGAATGATTGAAAATTGAGATGTTTCTGAGCTGGTTTATTGATTAAAGGTCCAAAACAGTAAGCCAAGGAAAACGTTGCTTGGATTTGTTGCTCTTGGTTCTAAGAGTAAAACAGTACAGAAAATTCACACGGGAATGGAACATTCTGTAGACAATATCTTTTACAATAAGGGTAAGTAAAGGTTTATTTGAATACAGCTTATCTGCCACTTCGCCACCACCATCACAATCATCAAAAACAATGACAGTGGATGCAGCAGCAGCTCTCCTTCTTCAAGAAACCTCAGCACCACCATCACAATCACCAAAAACAATGACAGTGGATGCAGCAGCAGCTCTCCTTCTTCAAGAAACCTCAGCACCACCATTAAAACCTCAACTACAACCACCAACAACTATAACAGCAACAACAACAGAAACATGTCCACTTCAACTTCCTTTCAGCTCCAACGCAAACGAAAATGCTAACTTGCTCGTCGGGTCAAAAAGACTGCATGCAGAGTCCACCTCTTCAACCGGACAGTAACGGTGCGTCAAGTGTCCGTCAAGTTGTGGTCACTTGCGACGGTCATAACCGTCCACTCTGGCCGGACAATGGTCAACAGTTTGGGTCCGGCTGCGACCAGTCATTTGACCGGCTGTCTCTTTCAATGAAGGAGTGGTCTCGCTATGCCAACTTGGTGTTTCTGCCCCCAGAACTAGCGTCTATTTGGGACATGACGGACGTGGTTGTATGCTAGGCAGAACTAGCGTCTATTTGGGACATGACGGACGTGGTTGTATGCTAGGCAGAACTAGCGTCTATTTGGGACATGACGGACGTGGTTGTATGCTAGGCAGAACTAGCGTCTATTTGGGACATGACGGACGTGGTTGTATGCTAGGCAGAACTAGCGTCTATTTGGGACATGACGGACGTGGTTGTATGCTAGGCAGAACTAGCGTCTATTTGGGACATGACGGACGTGGTTGTATGCTAGGCAGAACTAGCGTCTATTTGGGACATGACGGACGTGGTTGTATGCTAGGAGTGGTCTCATGGACAGCCTTCCTATTTTTAGTCGCGAAGAGAACAAGGAGAAACGTTAATAGTGCTGATATGTGAGAACAGGTTTTTCTCTCCCTTTTCTGACGGGTAAAAAGCCGTAACTATAGAAACATGCTGGTATTGCTAACACGTGAGAACTGTTTTCTGCTTGTTAGTCAAAAGCCGTCGAAGAAACATAAAAACAAATAAAAAAAATATTGAAGCTTATTATTTCTAAGGACATTTTTGTTTAATGACGATCGAGTTCAAACTCCCTTGCAAGAATGTTATGAGAAACAAAGCAGCAACAGATAACACTGATCAAAGGATTCAGTTTTCGTCTGGTGAACTCATGGCCAGGGACTCTAACAACAACATGCTGGTAAAGATGACATGCAAGAACAGTGCTTTGTTTTCTTGGTGCGTAATAAAGCCGTTATAAAACAGAACTTTAAAAAAAAGCAAAGCTAAGTGCTTGGTGTTGGTGCAGAGTTTTTACCTGATAAGTGAAGGGGCTGTTGATAGTTCTAATAATAATAATAATAATAATTGTCAGTAAGTACTGGTGTCACATGACTGATGTGAACCAGTTGATTGGCTAATGGCGATGCGCTAAAACTATTAAGTGCGCTAACTTTTCCACAGAGCGTATTCTTCCGCCCTTTGCTTAAGCGAGAGTGTACTCTCATCCTCAGAATTAATTAATGACATGTAGCTTATATTCTCCACAATACCAATAATTAAGACCATAAATTTCCTGCTTCTCAATTAAAGCAGATTTTTTTTCTGACAGATTGCATGTGCCTGTGCCACAGTTGCCACTGATCTAAAAATAGAACCCGCTGTGTCTAATTTTTCAGTTTCGACTTGCGAAGATTCCTCTCATAATTATGCCATGTTAGTGGCATGTAGTTTATTGTACACATTACCAAATGATGAGTTAGTATACAATTCCCAGCAGCTAACAGAAAACACAAGTGTTATTCCGATAACGTAGCAGCAGAGACGGTAGCAGCTAGATCAGCACGTAGCAGACTACACTGAAATACGACTGCATCTGTTCAGTAAATGAATGTTTTTCGAATTATTATTTCAAGGCAAGAACAATCGGAATCGAAAACGTGTAGGGTTTAGAACGTTCTTACCATATATAAGACTTATTATCAGCCTGCCTCGTGTGTGCAGACTCAGTGCAACGTGACCAGCAATTTTTGTTTTTGAAATGAGACTCAGTGCAGTAGCAGACGACATAAATCCTGCTCAGCAAATTAACATGTTGGGCAAATGTGAACGATAAAACGATGGGGATATAATACGTGTAGGGTTCAGAGCATTCTTACCGTTCATATTTAGTACCAGACTCCCCAATGAGTGAAGATACCACACGAGAAACATGCCACATTTATTTTGAAATGTGCTTTCCGTCGACCTTGGCAAGGGGCAAAACTCTGCACATTCAATCTGTCCGCGAAGCTCGATGAAGGTTTCGAATCGCAAATAACTAAAGAGCACAGTCCTTTCTCCGAGTTTAAATGAGGTCTCTATGAAAGATCATCACTTTTTAGCTTAACGCTACACTGGAATTTACCAACAGAAATTAAAACAAGAGTTTGCGTGTGACGAAAGCACGACACACTTGAGACAGCCCACACAAAAGTAGATCCAGTGACACAAACCTGACCACACAGTTACGCCTATCCAAATGCGCGTTGCAAAATGTGCGTTTTGAATCTTCTTTTTTCTCTATAAATCCCTAAGAGCACTGGGATGTCTCAATAACTTAAATAATAATAATAATACCAGAATTTATAAGGCGCACATATCTCACCACAAGGCGACTCAAGGCGACTAATAAGTGATAGTTCTCCCTTTGACAAGAGAAAACACCGTCGCAAGAACATTATGAACAACGTTAATAGTGTTGACACATTTTCGAGTGCACTTTTGTTTCTTATATTGAGTCAAAAACTGAAAAAAAGCCGTTTCAGGAACTTTATAAAAACCGGTAAAGCTTACCATTGCAGGAACATCATGAAATACGTTGATAGTGCTGGTGTTGTGACATTCAGAAATCCGTTGCAGAAACATAAACAAAAGCAATAATAGTTGTAATATACAAGAACACCTTTCTTCACAGTCAAAAAGTACAACAACATTATGACAAATGTTAATTGTTACTGATATGCAATGTATGTGATCATTTTGCTTCATCCTTTTTGGAGGCTACAACAATTCAACGACAACAGTATCAGTTTATTTGTGTCTGTTGTGTGTTTCTTGTCCGACCCCTTAAAAGGCCTATTGGTCAAAGTTCTGGTGAAGGTTTCGTTTTGTCCACATTTCAGCGCTCCATAAACGTAACCTTGCTTGCTTTTTACATTTAGTCAAGTTAACTAAATGTTTTAACATAGCGGGGGCATCGAGACGAGGGTCGTGGTGTATGTGTGTGTGTGTGTGTGTGTGTGTGTGTGTGTGTGTGTGTGTGTGTGTGTGTATGTGTGTGTGTGTCTGTGTGTGTGTGTGTGTGTGTGTGTGTGTACCCCCGTTTCCACAGCTTTGGTTGCCTAAATCACCATAAGGCAACCATCCACACGTGGATGGCAACCTAAACTCTGGATGGCAACCTAATTGTGTGGATGGTCGCTTCATTTAACACCGTTAAATTGACTTTTTTGACGGAAAGAATGTCATAACAATGTTCAAAATGACATTCTTTCCGTCCTCTATAGGCGACGAAATAGGTCAAATTTTGTGCATTTTTTAGTGCAAAATTCTTCGATGCCGGAGCGAGTACTGCACCCAGTGCTGTTGTAGTGCAAGTGCACTAGAAAGGCACTGCACCCAGTGCCGCCTCTTAGGTAACCATCCACACTTTAGGTGCGTGTGTGTGTGTGTGTGTGTGTCTGTGAGTAAACTACTGGACCGATCTTTATGAAATTTTACATGAGAGTTCCTGGGTATGATATCCCCAGATTTTTTTTCTCCATTTTTTGGATACATGTCTTTGATGACGTCATATCCGGCTTTTTGTAAAAGTTGAGGCGGCACTGTCACACCCTCATTTTTCAATCAAATTGATTGAAATTTGTGTAAAGCAATCTTCGACGAAGGCCGGACTTTGGTATTGCATTTCAGCTTGGTGGCTACAAAATTAATTTATGACTTTGGTCATTACAAATCTGAAAATTTTAATTGAATTTTTGTTTTAATAAAACGATCCAAAATTACGTTCATCTTATACTTCATCATTTTCTGATTCTAAAAACATATAAATATGTTATATTCGGATTACAAACAAGCTATGCAGCACAGCGAAACCACTACCGCGCTAAACAGGCTCGTCAGTTTCACTGCGTTTTGCACGAGCGGCGGACTACGATCATTGTGAACAAATGCAGTGCGTTCAGTTTCATTCTGTGAGTTCCACAGCTTGACTAAATGTAGTAATTACGCGACTTACGCCTTACGCGACTTGTTTATTAATGATATGCAAGAACACGTTCCTTCTCTTTCAAAAAGCCGTTGTATGAACATCATCATAAACATCATCAAAATAGCTGATGTTTCTAATACACGATAACATTTGTTTTGTCACTAAGGGATTTAAATGTGTGTAGAGTCGCCGTCGTCGTCGTTGTTGATTTTTAGTTGTTGTTGTTGTTGTTGTTGTTGTTGTTGTTGTTGTTGTTTTAGTTGTTGTTGTTGTTGTTGTTGTTTTAGTTGTTGTTGTTGTTGTTTTAGTTGTTGTTGTTGTTGTTGTTGTTGTTGTAAATGTTGTTGATGTTGTAAATACTTAAAGCCAGGTGTTTTGTGTGTGTTATGTACTGCAGTCTTTTCACGAATTACTAACAGACATGTTCAAGCATACCATGGAGAATATCTCTCACCTCCCCCCCCTCTCTCTCTCTCTCTCTCTCTCTCTCTCTCTCTCTCTCTCTCTCTCTCTCTCTCTCTCTCTCTCTCTCTCTCTCTCTCAGTCTATCTCTCTTCGTGAGAACGACTCTTGCCATTTCTTCAAAGAGACACACATTTTGGCTCACGGGGGAAAATCTAGCTGTCTTTCTCTGCGTTCAAGCCACGTCTCTGTTTCCTCACAATAAACGTGACTTCTAAACCACATAACCATAGGTCTTTACCACGAGAACAATAGCTGTAACACACGGCATCAGCTTGCTATCTGTCTTCTACAAAAGCCTGCATGATCAGGAGGGGTGAAAATCGCATCAAAATTTTATGGTTAGTTTCCCTTTCATTCAGAGTGCTTGGGATCCGGAGTCGACAGAGAAATTACCTTCACATCAGATGCGACAGGAGATAAAGATGTAAAGAGCTTAAATGGACGGTCGGGGAGGAAAAATTGAAGGCAACGGAGGAAAAGGCCCGGGGCCAGGTTTGATGAGGTTCAAGTCTGAATATGGAGTTCCCTGTGTGTGATATGCGAAAGTACGAGGGTCCTGATCACAGGGTTAGGGTGTAGTTGTACAGTGGGGAGAGGAGGAGAAGGAGGGTAGAGGGAGAGGATGGGTGAGAGAGAGAGAGAGAGAGAGAGAGAGAGAGAGAGTGTGTGTGTGTG